>NC_135661.1:2801979-2984707 GCF_964188315.1 Podarcis muralis
CCGTTGTTGTTGTTGTTATACCAGACCCATCTAACTGGATTGCCTCAGCCATTCTGGGTGTCTTTCAACATCAATAAAAACATAATAAAAAACACACACACACACACACACGTAAATTTTATTAAATTTTCCGCTTTACAATTTAGAATATTCATTCAAACAACCTTAAAATATCAATGGCTTTCCTTCTTCCCTTTCCATGGTTCATTTTGCACAATATAAATCCCTACATATTTTACATAAACTATACCATTCAGTATTCCATTACAGTGGTTTGTTGTTGTTTAGTCGTTTAGTCGTGTCCGACTCTTCGTGACCCCCTGGACCAGAGCACGCCAGGCACCTCTGTCCTCCACTACCTCCCGCAGTTTGGTCAAACTCATGCTGGTAACCTCGAAAACACTATCCAACCATCCTCTGTCGCCCCTTCTCCTTGTGCCCTCCATCTTTCCCAGCATCAGTGTCTTCTCCAGGGAGTCTTCTCTTCTCATGAGGTGGCCAAAGTACTGGAGCCTCAGCTTCAGGATCTGTCCTTCCAGTGAGCACTCAGGGCTGATTTCCTTCAGAATGGATGCGTTTGATCTTCTTGCAGTCCATGGGACTCTCAAGAGTCTTCTCCAGCACCATAATTCAAAAGCATCAATTCTTCGGCGATCAGCCTTCTTTATGGTCCAGCTCTCACTTCCATACATCACTACTGGGAAAACCATGGCTTTAACAGTGGTACCTCGGGTTAAGTACTTAATTTGTTCTGGAGGTCCGTTCTTAACCTGAAACTGTTCTCAACCTGAAGCACCAATTTAGCTAATGGGGCCTCCTGCTGCTGCCGCGCCACTGCTGCACAATTTCTGTTCTCATCCTGAAGCAAAGTTCTTAACCCGAGGTACTATTTCTGGGTTAGCGGAGTCTGTAACCTGAAGTGTATGTAACCTGAAGCGTCTGTAACCTGAGGTACCACTGTATTACATCCCTCAAAACTTATTTACACTGTTGAATTTATTTTAATGCTGTCAACGTTTTCAAGTGTACACAATCCCACCGCCCCCATATATTCAATAAACATTTTCCAATCTTCTTTAAATGTGTGTTTTTCTTGTTCTCTTATTCTATACGTTAGGTCCGCAAGCTGCGCATATCCCATCAGTTTTAAACTTGAACTGATAAAATATTTTAAAAACTTCCCTCTACAGGGCTGCCTTCGGGTGTCTTCCAAAGGTCGCGTAGTTACTTATCTCCTTGGCTTGGGGGAGAGGGTCGCATAACTCCATACCCTCCAACATTTCTCTGATGAAAATTTTGTTGTTTAGTCGTGTCTGACTCTTCGTGACCCCATGGACCAGAGCACGCCAGGCACTCCTGTCCTCCACTGCCTCCTGCAGTTTGGTCAAACTCATGCTGGTAGCTTTGAGAACACTGTCCAACCATCTCGTCCTCTGTCATCCCCTTCTCCTTGTGCCCTCCATCTTTCCCAACATCAGGGTCTTTTCCAGGAAGTCTTCTCTTCTCATAAGGTGGCCAAAGTCTTGGAGTCTCAGCTTCAGGATCTGTCCTTCCAGTGAACACTCAGGGCTGATTTCCTTCAGAATGGATGCGTTTGATCTTCTTGCAGTCCATGGGACTCTCAAGAGTCTCCTCCAGCACCAGAATTCAAAAGCATCAGTTCTTCAGTAATCAGCCTTCTTCTGATGAAAATAGGGACTCTCTAAAAGGGGGACATTCTGGAATCAAATCAGAAACCAGGGCGGCTTCTGTAGATCCATAAATGCCCCTGGAAAATAGGGACACTTGGATGGTCTTGTTTCAGGCATTGCTTTCTGCTCCTCGGCTGTGAATTGTAGGAACCAACTGCTTTATACCAAGTCTGAACTTTGGTCCCATCTAGCTCAGTATTGCCTGCACTGACTGGCAGCAATGGCTCTCCTAGTCCCAGCCCTACCTGGAGATGCCAGGAATTGAACCCAGGGCCCTTATGGATGCTGAGCAGGCCCTTCTCTACTGCTGAACTGCAGCCCCACAGTAAAAGGTGCTTGAAGGAACTTTGAAAATGTCAAGGAGATGAGTAACTAGACACCTGAAGGCAGCCCCGTATGGAGAAGCTTTTTAATGTTTTATTTTGTCCTCTTTTGTGTGCCTCCTCCTCGAGAGGTCCAGAGGGTGGCAACACGAGAACAGGGCCTTCTCTGCAGTGGCTCCCCGTCTATGGAATGCTCTCCCCAGGGAAGTTTGCCTGGCGCCTTCATTACACACCTTTAGGTGCCAGGCAAAAAAGTTCCTTTTAAACCAAGCCTTTGGTTGATTTGATTTACATCCTATGCCCTTTTAAAAGGTGTGGGGTTTTTGTTTTTTGGAGGGGAGGACTATTGGGTGGTTGTTTTTATTTTTAATTTTGTGGTTTTATATCTTGATTTTTTTCTGTGAATCGCCCTGAGACCCCTGGGTATAGGGCAGTATATAAATTCAATAAATAATAATAATGCTTTTAATATATGTTGGAAGCTGCTCAGAGTGGCTGGGGCAACACAGTCAGATGGGCAGAGTACAGTGGTACCTCGGGTTACAGACGCTTCAGGTTACGGACGCTTCAGGTTACAGACTCCGCTAACCCAGAAATAGTACCTTTGCTTCAGGATGAGAACAGAAATCGCACGGAGGCAGCGGGAGTCCCCATTAGCTAAAGTGGTACCTCAGGTTAAGAACAGTTTCAGGTTAAGAACGGACCTCCAGAACGAATTAAGTACTTAACCTGAGGTATCACTGTACAAATAAATTATTGTGGTGGTTAACACATGTATGTGTCTGCTTGAGGTATAACAGGGGGAAGGAATTTTAAAATTTAAGGGGATTTGGAAACATGGGAGAAAGCTGTGCATTTGTCTGCACACCCAACCTGCCCTCTCCCCTTTCCAAAATATTGATAGTTTTTTTCTCTCCCCCCCCCCCCCCATAGGTGACCTGCCTGCCTTGGAACGATGAACCTCTGGCGCCCGAGACCAACCTTATGAAAGAAGAGCTGGCCAAGGTGAACAGGAGAGGGATCCTGACCATCAATTCCCAGCCGAACATCAACGGCAAGCCCTCCACCGACCCGATTGTGGGCTGGGGTCCCGACGGAGGCTACGTCTTCCAAAAGGTAACATGGCTGGGGACATTATGCTCTTCTCTCCTTCCCTTCCATCTCTCAGTCCAAGCAGTTCTGTCCTCTTGCATAAGATCAATTTTTGTGTGAAAGGAAGAACCACACTGCCTTTCGTGGCAAAGCTTTAGGCACTTCCAGGGGTCAGGCTGGATGACCTCTGGGGTCCCTTCCACTCCACAGTTCTGCAATTCCAAGTCGTGTGCTATGGCAAATTAGGAAGGTAGATTTGTTTGACATGTTTATAGGCTGCTGTTCAGGGTCCGGTTTCAGAAAATGGTATACATCGCTCAGTAGGGATAGGAACACAGGAAGTTAGTTGTCTTTTAACATGAAGTCATATACAGTGGTACCTTGGTTCTCAAACACCTTGGTTCTCAAACGCCGAAAACTTGGAAGTGTTCAGGCGGCTAGTCCTAGTCTTTATAACCCTGTACCTTCTTCCAGAAGGCAGAAGCAGAAAGAGATCATTTCCGGGTAGCGCACTATCCTGCACTCTCTCTGCCGCTTTCTTATGGCACCTGGAAGAATAGAATTGATCCAAGGTGGGAAGAGTGCACCCAATTATTCTCCCCGCAGTCTTTACAACCCTGGACAGCATTGTTTTTCGCCTGACCGTGCAGCTCCCAAACCACACACACAGACCATAATACACTCTCCACAGTGCAATGGTAAAATGCCATCAACAGGTCCTTTCAACCCTTCTCTTTAGACACAGGAACATAGGAAACTGTGTTCTGCTTAGTCAAGCCATTGCTCTGTCCAGCTCGGTCTCATCCATACGGACTGGTAGCAGCTCTCTGACGTTTCAGACCAGACTCTCTCCCAGGCAGACCTGGAAATGCGGAGGGTTCAACCTGGTCCCCGAGGCCTTCTGCATGCCACTGGGCTGTGGCTCGTCCCCTCGTCCTTTAGCTTGAAAAGTTGATCTGTAGCTGTAACTTGGCCCAAGCAATTCTCAAGTGGCAGGGCGTAGCCAAGGCCGGCTAAATCAAAGAAGGCTGGCCGCTCGGTGCCGGCAGGTGTCAGAAGCAGCAGAGGGAAAGAAGATTCCCCGCCTCAGAAATATTGAAGTGTGGGGACAGGGCGGGGTGTGTGTGTGACAAGCCCCTTACAATGAGCGAGTATATAGTGGGGGGAGCTGTGATCCTCAGCGCCAGCTGGCTACAAAGCAAGCGGTGGGGTGATTAAGCAATGCTAGCAGGGGGCTAGCAGATCTGCCACTTGCGAGACAAAAGGATGCAGGGCTGCGGATTTCAAAAGCTCTCATTATGAGCCCATGGGGCGCTGTGTCACCGGCCCCCATTAAACGGGGACCCCCGCTGCGAAATTGCTCCCCTCCCAGTGAGCCCCCAGAGCGCTTGTATTATTTGTCTTGCTTTCGAAAGCAGCCTCTTGATCTTCGCCACACACCCCTCCCCCCCCCTTTTTTAAGACTCTGACCACAATGAGAAACCCAGTCTATCTAGTTTACCTTTCCGTTGAAACAAAAAAAGCATTCCTAATAATATCCAGGTTTTGGATCAACCCTTTTCAATTATTATTATTTTTGGTACCGTCTCCCTTCTCTCTTAATCCAAATAAGATTAAGGTCAAGTGAGACTTTTGCTCAGTGCCCCAAAGCTAATCCCAATGTGAACTGGGGGGTGGGGTGGGGAGGAGGGTCTTTTTCTTCAGAGAGGCAACTGGCGTTGCTGTTTCTAAGCTGCTCTGCTCCACATGGTAGCAGAAACACTGAAGTAGAGCAAAATTGATTTACCGTAACACAATCACAGACCAATAAAGGGACAGCCAAGCAGTACTATTGTAATAGTAAAATTTAAGGTCTAATATATATAAGAAATGTTCATAAATGTACCAACCAAGCACATACATAGATCAGCACAGGAAGACCGACCTGAAACCATTTTGACTCCCAAACTCACCAAATGTTTTCTCTGCAAGGAGGGAGGGGGTGAGGGAGCCTTCCCATTGTCTCAGGAATTGAGAAATCACCATCTCAAAGGAATGGCCAGACTACCAGGAAAGGCAATCAGATAAGGCATTATCAGATAAGCTGGCAGACAGGAAAAACAACAGCATTCAAATTTCTGTTGTAGACCGCCTTTTCTGTGATGTAGGTATGATGTATGGAGGGGTAGTCTTGAGTGACAGGGCAGGGAATTTAAAATGTCTATATAAGGCCTTGCGCACCATTGTTCTGGGTTCCCTATTAGGGACTTTGTCTTCTTTCCATCTCTGGGCCAGTAACAACCGGGTGGCTGTCGTCGCATACATAAAAAGTATTTTCTGCTCCCTTGGAATATCGGCACCTACAATTCCTAATAGAAAAACCTCTGCTCCCCCCCCCCAAGTTAATTTAAACATTTAAATTGTGCCATTGCTGGGATTCTTTGGTGTCAACATCTCCTCTCTCGACTCCTTCCAGGCTTACCTGGAGTTCTTCACCTCCAGCGAGAACGTCAGAGCCCTCCAAACAGTGTTGAAGAACTACGGCCAGCGAGTGAATTACCACATTGTCAATGTCAAGGTGCGTCCTGCCTCAGTGCCAGATTACCAAACAGACAGACTGGGCACTGGCCTACGAGCCTAGGGGCCCCTCAACAACGGATCAAAATAATATTGATTTGATCTTGAAAGAAAATTGGGAGATAATTTGTGAGGGGGCCTGCGAGATTCTGGCTGCCTAGGAGCCTCCACTGGGTTTAATCCGACCCTGGTCCTTCCTCTGGTAGGCTGGCAGTGAAAACGTTTCCGTGGAAACTTGGGATGCTTGGACTGAGAGCGTATGTGGGGAGCAAACCCTCTGCTTGTGATCTCTGGAGAATATTTTGAGAACTGTTCAGCCTCTGCTAGGACAATTGGCATTGGGTTCATGGCTCCTCCTTGTGGCCCAGTTTCAGTGCCTCCTGTTTAGCCAGAGAATCTGATCAGCTGAGCATATCGTTCCCTGGAGGAGTTTTCTGGATGCAGGGAGGAATAATAATAATAATTATTATTTATTATTTATACGCCACCCATCTGGCTGGGTTTCCCCAGCCACTCCGGGCGGCTTCCAACAGAACACTAAAATACAATAACCTATTAAACATTAAAAGCTTCCCTAAACAGGGCTGCCTTCAGATGTCTTCTAAAAGTTTGGTAGTTTTTTTCCTCTTTGACATCTGGCGGGAGGGCGTTCCACAGGGCAGGCGCCACTACCGAGAAGGCCCTCTGCCTGGTTCCCTGTAACTTGGCTTCTCATTGCAAGGGAACCGCCAGAAGGCCCTTGGCGCTGGACCTCAGTGTCCAGGCAGAACAATGGAGGTGGAGATGCTCCTTCAGGTATACTGGACCGAGGCCTGTTCAGTTGGGCCTGAGATCTGTAAAAAAGAAAAAGAAAAAAGGTAAAGGACCCGTGGATGGTTAAGTCCAGTCAAAGGCGACTATGGGATTGCGGAGCTCATCTCGCTTTCAGGCCGAGGGAGCCGGTATTTGTCCGCAGACAGCTTTCCGGGTCATGTGGCCTGCAGGACTAAACCGCTACTGGCGCAACGGGACACCGTGACGGAAACCAGAGCGCACAGAAACGCCGTTTACCTTCCCGCCGCAGCAGTACCTATTTATCTACTTGCACTGGTGTGCTTTCGAACTGCTAGGTTGGCAGGAGCTGGGCCCGAGCAACGGGAGCTCACCCCGTGGCGGGGATTCGAACCGCTGACCTTCTGATCGGCAAGTCCAAGAGGCTCAATGGTTTAGACCACAGCGCCACCCGTGTCTTGAGATCTGTACAGGCCTGGCAGCAAGTTAACAGGTGTATACAAAACCGTGATGCAGCTGTTTCCCTCTCTTCCTTCTAAACAACCTCCTGTTTCCCGTCGGTAGGGTGAGAACATCACCAACGCGCATGAAATGCAACCCAATGCTGTAACGTGGGGCATCTTCCCCGGCAGAGAGATCATTCAGCCGACGGTTGTAGACCCGGTTAGCTTCATGTACTGGAAGGTAAGAGGGTTATTGTTCCCTGCCCTGCCCCAAACACCCAGGAAACTCTTAGCCTGTTGGTACAGATCTGGGGCTTTGGTACATTTCCGTGGAAAATGTATGTGAACAGAAGTACAAGGTGCCAATTACTATTCCCTAGAACTTGTGGTACCGGGGTACCTCTGCTCCTCTAATAACAAGTTGGGGGTAGAACCTCCACTTTTGCCTGCACAGGTTCAGTGAACTCATAGGTCTGTATCAAGTCATAAGAACATAAGAACCCGCTGGATCAGAGCAGTGATGATGGTGGT
Organism: Podarcis muralis; assembly: GCF_964188315.1. Lineage (NCBI taxonomy): Eukaryota > Metazoa > Chordata > Lepidosauria > Squamata > Lacertidae > Podarcis > Podarcis muralis. The sequence continues at coordinate 2,809,387 of NC_135661.1, forward strand.
GGTGGATAGGCAAACTAAGGCCCGGGGGCCGGATCTGGCCCAATTGCCTTCTAAATCCGGCCCATGGATGGTCCAGGAATCAGTGTGTTTTTACATGAGTAGAATGTGTCCTTTTCTTTAAAATGCATCTAGGTTATTTGTGGGGCATAGGAATTCGTTCATTCCCCCCCCCCAAAATATAGTCCAGCCCCCCCAAAAGTTTCAGGGACAGTAGACCGGCCCCCTGCTGAAAAAGTTTGCTGACCCCTGATAATGATGATTGATTGATTGAGTTTATATACTGCCCTATACCCGGAGGTCTCAGGGTGGTTCACAGACAAATATAATCAGAATAAAAACAACAACCCAATAATACCCTACTCAGAAAAGAGCCACATTTTAAAAGGGTATAGGATAAGGTTACCAGACGTCCCCGTTTTCCTGTGGACAGTCCCCAGATTTACAAATCAGTCCCCTGACAAAATCGTATCATTCCTATTGAAATTGAAAAGTGTCCCCAGATTCATTGAAAAAAATCTGGTAACCTTAGTATAGGATATTAAACAGATCAGCCAAAGGCCTGGTTAAAAAGGAACATTTTTGCCTGGCACTGGAAGGTGTGTAATGAAGGCGCCAGGCGAACTTCCCTGGGGAGAGCATTCCACAGACGGGGAGCCACTGCAGAGAAGGCCCCGTTCTCGTGTTGCCACCCTCTGGACCTCTCAAGGAGGAGGCGCACAAAGGAGAGCCTCAGAAGATGATCTCAGGGTCAGGGTAGGTTCATATGGTCACATCTAGTCACATTGGCTAAGCAGGGGCCTTTTCTGAATGCTAAGGGCCATAGCTCAGGGGTAGAGCATATGCTTTGGATGCAGGAGGGGCTCAGGTTCATTTCTCAGCACCTCCAGGTAGAGCTGGCAAATGTCCCTGTTTATGCAACACTGGAGAGCTGCTGCCAGTTAGTGGAGGCAGTGCTGAGCGTGACAGACCAAATAGTCTGGCTCTGTCTAAGGCAGCTTCTTCTGCCTGTAGCTCAGCGCAAGGGGATCTGCTTTGCACGCAGAATGCCCCGAGTTCAGTCTCTGGCATCTCCGGGGAGAACTGGGGGAGAACCCAGCCTGAAGCCCTGGAGAGCCACTGCTGGCCAGAGCAGGCAACACTGAGCGAGTTGCGCCGATAAGTCTGAGTCTGCATAATGCAGCCTCTTCCAGACGCTCATTCCCTGAGATCATCCTCCGAGACCCTCCTTCGTGTGCCTCCTCCTTGAGAGGTCTGGAGGGTCGCAACACGAGAACGGGGCCTTTACTGCAGTGGCTCCCCGTCCATGGAATGCTCTCCCCAGGCAAGTTCGCCTGGTGCCTTCATTATTTTTTTTTTAAATTATTCATTTTTCATTTTCGTTCATTACATACATCTCAAATTCTCAAAGACTTTCCCCAACTTTTTTGGTTTGTTTCTATTTTTACCCACTTTGCTATAATTATCCACCTTTAGGTGCCAAGCAGAAATGTTCCTTTTTAGTGCAGGCCTTTGGTTGATCCGATTTGCATCCTAGGCCCTTTTAAAATGTTTTTGTTTTTTATTATGTGTTTTGTGATTTTACATCTTGATTTTATTCTGTGGACCAACCTGAGACCCCCAGGTATAGGGCGGTATATAAATTATAAATTCAATAAATAATAATAATAATAATTTGTTTCCCATAGTTCCTCCTGCACTCCCACCCCCACCTCAAATTGTTTTTAAGTGTGACCTGCTTCTCTCTCTCTGCCCCCCTCGGACAGGATGAGGCCTTTGCCCTGTGGATTGAGCAGTGGGCCAAGCTGTACGAAGAGGAGTCCCCCTCTCGCATGATCCTCCAGTACATGCACGACAACTATTACCTGGTCAACTTGGTGGACAACGACTTCCCCCTGGACAGCTGCCTCTGGCAGGTCTTGGAAGACGTGCACACGCTCTTGAACTGTCCGGCGGAACCTTGAAAGTTGAGAAAAGGCACGCAGCCTCCCAGATTTGGCTGGCAGCATAGTCAAAAACCTTAGGGATGCGAGGTTGGAACCACAGTGGCCCAGACACTCCTCTAGGGGGCGCCATTGGCTGAATTTCCCCCCATTGCCTTCAAAGCGGGAGGCCGGTTAAGACAGGCACATCTCCCTTCTGATCCAAAAGACTCTGAGGATGTTTTCGAGCCCTTCTTGGGTTTATTACAATCCCTTTCCCCCTTATACTAATGGCAGCTAGAAATCCTTATCCCCACCCCAACCCCAAATCTCTGTCTGGCCCACCCCCCATGTTTCTGGGTTGCACTCTAAAAAAGAAAGCTTTCAGCTGCTGCTTCAGTGCGCACCCTCTGATCAATGGGACTGATGGCTTCACAAGCCTCTAGTTCAGAACGGGAGTTGCAGAAAATCAGGATGAGCACAGCCGCCTGCGACGCAACTGCCCTCCTCTGGGGAGCCGCAGTGTGTGGCCGGCTATTTATTTTGTTTTTATTTTATTATAAAGTCGCAGGATCGTGGTCTTCTTCCTGCGTCTTCTCGTTTTCTCTTGCAGGGGAGGGGGAAGTATTTAAAATGCTTGTAAAGGGAAGGAGAGAAGTGAAATCGAAATGAAATAAAATGTAGTTGATGCCTACGTTGACTTGCCTTTTAAAAAAGAACGGGAGGGAGAGCTTGGGACTTACTAGGGACTCACGTTGTAGCAGTGTGGCTGGGGGCACAGCATGGTGAATGCAGGGAGTTATGGTAACGTGGTCCCCCCCAAAAAATCACCCATGGCTGGTGTCCATTGGGACTTGTGGGGCAGAAACACATGGGCGCCGGGCGCCATTTTGCAACAAGATGGTGGACAGAAGAATCACTTTTGCATGGCTTAGGCCTGTTCGGGGGCACAGGTTCAGCGGCATCTTGAGATAGTACAAGAGTTCCTGAGGATTGACGTCAATGTTTGGGTGCCTTTTTGAACCAACATGCCAGATGGAAGCGTGACTTCAGCACGACTTTGCCTGATTTTTGGGGTGGCTGGTCCAAACTCACAAATGATGCTATCCGTTTATAAACACATCTCTTTTTGTTTGTTTTTTAAAAATTCCAAGCACTTCGTGCTAGTCTGTAATAATCCGTTTTGAGGCTTAGGGTATATAAACTTCATGAAATATAAATAAAATAAGAAGGGCTATAAACTTTTTTTTTTAAAAATGTTTTATTTTGTTTTTAAACATTCTTATACATTCACATCATTTTCAATTTCTACACTTCTGTGATCGCTTAGATCCCTTGGACTCTGCCCCCCCCATCTAATTACATTTTTCTAATCCATTTTTTACCTTTTTTTTGTAAAAAAAGGTAAAGAATGCCTGACAGTTAAGTCCAGTTGCAGACGACTCTGGGGTTGCAATGCTCATCTCGCTTTACTGGCCGAGGGAGCCGATCTTTGTCCGCAGTTTTTCCGGGTCATGTGGCCAGCATGACTAAGCAGCTTCTGGTGAAACCAGAGCAGCACACGGAAATGCCGTTTACCTTCCCGCTGGAGCGGTACCTATTTATCTACTTGCACTTTTGGGTGTGCTTTCGAACCGCTAGGTTGGCAAGAGCTGAGACCGAACAACGGGAGCTCACCCCTTGGTGGGGATTCGAACCACCGACCTGATCGGCAAGCCCAAAAGGCTCAGTGGTTTAGACCACAGCACCACCCGCCTTAGCTTGGCTATAAACTTTTTATTTCAACCTGAACGGAAGCCGAAAGTCTCAGCGCCCTCAAAATACGTGATGTCTGTTACATTGCATTATTGAGTATTAACCCAAATTTTGCACAATCCTTTGTCTTCCAGGTGCAGTCTCCCTCTGGCCCCTCTTTTAAGGTCCTTTTGGGATTTGCCAACCCAACAGTTCAAAAGCACGCCAGCGCAAGTAGATAAATAGGTACCGCTCCGGCGGGAAGGTAAACGGCGGTTCCGTGCACTCTGGTTTCCATCACGGTGTCCTGTTGCACCAGAAGCAGTTTATCTTGTGCTGTATTCATCACCCTCTGTAGGCACCTCCTATCAGTTGATGTCAAACCAGCGTACCACACCGTGTTGCAGTATGAAAGGACAATCAAATGTTGATTGACATCGTTCTTTCGCAATGCACTGAGGAGATGGAGTCTCCGTTGGGCCTTCTTAACCAGCTGGGTTATATTGATTTTCCAAGTAAGGTCTTCACTGAGATAAACTCCCAGGAATTTAAAGGAAGAGACTCTCTCCATACAGCCCTCCCCTCCCCAATGTACAGCGGGGCTAGTTCTCTCTTCCTCCGAAGGTCCAACACTATCTCCTTTGTCTTGCTTAAGCGCACAAATAAGACCAGGGCACAAGACCACTTCCTTCCTCTAGTTCCTAGTGACCGGCATTGAGAAGCATGACTGACTGCCTTTGACCGTGGAAGCAAAGCATTGCCAGAATGGTGGTTAAGTCATCAATAGCTTTCTCCTCCATGTACCTGTCTGGTCCTCTCTTAAAGCCATCCAAGTTGGTGGCCGTCACTGCCTCCTGTGGCAGTGAGTTCCATAGTTTAACGGTTCCACAGCTGTGTGAAAAAGCATTTCTTTATCTCTGCCCTGACTCTTCCCACATTCAGCTTTGCTAGATGACCATGATGTTGTGAGAGGAGGAGAAAAACTTCTCTTTCCACCTCCTCCGAACTGTGCATCGTTTTATAAGCTTCTATCAATGTGGCCTCTCTTCCTCACTTTTCCTCTGAACAAAAAAGTCCCAAAAGCTACCCCAAAAGAATCCCAAAAACAGAAGTTTACCCCACATGCAACTATAATTCCTAGCACCCTTAAACTACTGTTCCCAGAATTTTTTGGGTGAAGCCCATGCTTTAAATGTAGGCTGCCATCACAGCCATGGGTTAAGTATTTAGGTGTATGGGCAACAGCAAACAATATAAATTTGTTTAAAGATAATTATTTGAAAACCTGGGAAGATATTGTTGTTTAGTCATGTCTGACTCTTTGTGACCCCATGGACCAGAGCACGCCAGGCACTCCTGTCTTCCACTGCCTCCCGCAGCTTGGTCAAACTCATGTTCATAGCTTCAAGAACACTGTCCAGCCATCTCGTCCTCTGTCGTCCCCTTCTCCTTGTGCCCTCCATCTTTCCCAACATCAGGGTCTTTTCGGGAAGATATTAAATTTGCAAATTTGGAGCAGAATGGATCTTTCACTACTAGGTAGAGTGTCGACTATAAAGATAACTGTATTGCCAAGAATGTTATTCTGTTTCAATTGATTCCGGTGATTGGCTAGACAGGTTGTTTCAACACATGGCTAAAAGGTATTTCTAAATATATTTGGCAAGGGGAAAAACCGAGAATAAAATATAAACACTCTCTGTAACTATCCAATCACTGAATGTCACTCTCAATCCCATATGTGGACCTGAGTGAAAACTATCTACAGTATCCCCCTGCTGGCCCAGGGTGAGAACTTCAGTACATACATAACCCTTACCATCTGCAATCCCCAGCACCCCTTAGCAAACTACAGTTCCAGCATTCTTTGGGAGAAGCAATTGCCTGTTGCTGGAAACCACAGGAGTCAAGCTGCCTGGGGGCTTCCCACTGTGGAAACAGGGTGCTGGACTAGATGGGCCTCATCCAGGCCACTTTATGTCCTTAAGCTGTCTTCTTAAGCTGCCGCTGGGGGTGAATTTATGACAAAGTTTGGACTAGAATCTTGGGTTATTGACTAGAATCAGTACTCTGGAATCTTGGGGTATCAAAGAAGGACTAGAAGATGGGTAGGCAAACTAAGATCCGGGGGCCGGATCCAGCCCAATCGCCTTCTCAATCTGGCCTCAGCGTGTTTTTACATGAGTTGAATGTGTCCTTTTATTTAAAATGCATCTCTGGGTTATTTGTGGGGCATAGGAATTCGTTCGCATTTTCCCCCAAAATATAGTCAGGCCCCCCACAAGGTCTGAGGGACAGTGGACTGGCCCCCTTCTGAAAAAGTTTGCTGATCCCTGGACTAGAATCTTCCATACTCCTAATCACGTTCCTTTTTAACCAAGGCTTTGGTTGATCTGATTTGCATCCTATCCCCTTTTTAAGTGGTTTTTTTTTCTTTTTGAGGGGGGCTATTGGGTTTTTGTTTTTATTATGTCTTTTATGGTTTTATATCTTGATTTTATTCTGTGAACTGCCCTGAGACCCCGGGGTATAGGGGGGTATATAAATTCCATTACAGTGGTACCTTGGGTTAAGTACTTAATTCATTCTGGAGGTCCGTTCTTAACCTGAAGCAACCTGGAAAGGTTGGCCGCATGTCCAGCACCACCAACATAAAGGTTGGCTGGGAAATTACACACAGTGCACTGCTAAGTTTTGGTTGTGGGGTTGCTTCAACGCCTCTTACCAAAGCAACACCACATCCTCAGATCTGTATCCATACTTTCCCCAATATACAGTCAACTTCACCGGACAGGGATCCATCTGTTCTGGCTGGCTGATCAAGGACCCCAATCTTTGGTTCTTGTATAATGGACTAACCACTAATTACCACCCTGGTAATTATCAGTGTGTGGGAATGGGTGCCTTTACTTTCCCTGTGACTGTGGAGGCTTTTCTTCCTCTACCCTCTCTTAGAAACAGAAAGAGGAGAGAAGTCCAAGGGGAACAGTGCAGTGATGAGATTTTCCTGGCCCGCTCTGTGGGTGCTGTTGGTGGAGGCTTCGTTAGCATCCTCACCATCGGCATACATCCGGGAGTTGTGGCTGAACAAAATCGTGAAGCACTATTTGCCCTAACATGCAGGTTGGAGAAAGCCATCAATGCCACTACACATATCCTCCGACAGTTGCAGTCCGAGATTGAGGATTTGAACCAGATAGCAGCAGCTAATAGACTTGCTCTTGACTATCTCCTTGCCAAATCAGGAGGTTTTTGTAAAATAGTCCCGGAAGGCAACTGCAGAGTGAAGTTTCATGACCTCAACAACACTATTGAGGACGAGTTGCCAAAATTACAGGCCCTTATAAATGATAACCAACCCAGTCAGAATCCTTGGGAATGGATGTGGTCTTGGGTCCCAGGAGTAGGATGGTTACAGAGCCTTTTGACTGCCATTGCGGTAGGAGGCTTAGTCTTCCTAATACTTCTTTGCATCACCCCTTGCTGCATATCTCTAGTCAGAGGAATGGTGGCCCAAAGCATTAAGAATCTCACTGAAACCCACACCATGGCCATATACCGAGCCCTGCCCCCCCCCCCGGCAGAAGAAGAGCATGAGTATGCTTGACTAATTTGTGAGATGCCCCCTGAAGAGATCCCCTTGAGAGACACAGTTGTCTATACCGGGGTTCAACATGAGAGTCAAGCTGGAGAAACAACTGTGACTTGTTTCTAAGCTTGAAAGGGGGGAATGTGGCAAGGCCACCTGGAAGAGTTTTACCTTTACCTTTTATGTATAACCATAAATACTGATAATAATGCTTAAATTGTTAAGGCTAGAAGTGCCTAAAATCTTAAGAATCAAGATTATATGCTTTATGTCTAACCATGTATCCTAATAATGCTTAAATTGTTAAGGCTAGAAGAGCCTAAAATCTTAAGAATCAAAATTTTATGCTTGCAACATACGCTTCTGGTTTCTTGTTGAATGATTTTTTTAAAAACCTTAATGATTTCTTCATGAACTTTGTTCCAAAAGCTTTTTATCTCCTTACACCCCACCATATATGGTACATTGTTCCTATCTCGGTGTTACATCTCCAGCACACATTGGTTTTTTGCTTATAGATTTTTGGCGATTCCATGGGGCAGGGGTTAGGTACCACCGGTAGATCATTTTCATTAGATTCTCCCTTGTTGTATAACATGCTGTGAACTTGATGTCAAATTTCCACAGCTAACATTATGTTGTGGCCAAAATCCTGCGCCCACTTTATCATAACGTCCTTTAGCATCTCATCCTTGAGTTCCCATTCCAAAAGTAGATCATACATCCTAGATAGGGTCTTTTTATTCATTTGTACTAATTCCTTTTGTAAGAATGACTTCTTTTCTCCAAAACCAATTTTCTTATCCTGATTAAGTATATGCACTATTTGGTGATATTGAATCCAGCCGTTACAATACTGTTTAATTTCTTCATACAATTTGATTTTTAATTGGCCCTGTTCTACCTTTATTAATTGTTGGTAAGTTGCCCAATTTGTGCCCATGTTTGTCTTTTTTACCGTTATCATCTCCACTGGGGATGCCCACCAGGGTATTTTGGGCTCTAATAGTCTGTAGTACTTATCCCAGACCTTGTATAATGAAATTCTTACTACAGTGGTGCCCCGCAAGACGAAATTAATTCGTTCCGCAAGTTTTGTCGTCTAGCGAATTTTTCGTCTTGCGAATCACGAAATCCCATAGGAATGCATTGAAAATCAATTAATGCGTTCCTATGGTCAAAAAAAGTCCAAACAAAGCCAAATTTGGTACAACAACAGTTTATTAACTGCTCTTTAAAGTCACACATACTGTAAAGAGCAGTTCAAAAATTGAAGGGAAAATAAATTAACTTTATAAACATGACAGAAAAACATTTAAAAATCAACAAAGTGTACAGTACATTTTCTAAGACTCTGGGGGACCACTCGAAGAAGGCTCCTCTTCCACTCTTTGCTTCTTGCTCAAGAACCTGTCCATAGTCTGCTGCTTCATCCGCCTTTTCAGCACCTCCCTGAAAGACGACATGACCCTCGTATCAAAAGTGTTCGCAAGGTCACGTGTCAGGTCCTTGTCAGGGTGGTGCCACTGTGCAAAAGCCTGCACATCTTTCCACTTCTGACAAATGTCCCTCAGTTCTTTGGAGGACACAACCTCCAGGAACTCCGCTGCAAAGTCTTCAGCCGCAGGAACATCAGAACTGGCAGCCTCTCCATGCCTGACCACGCTGTGGATGCCAGATCTTGTCTTGAACCGTTCAAACCAACCTCTGCTTGCCTTGAAGACTTCTGGCTCGCCTGAGGTTCCTGGCTGTTCCCGGATGAGGTCAGCGTGCAAGGCCTTGGCCTTCTCACAAATGACGGCCTCAGACACTGTGTCCCCTGCACGCTGCTTCTCTTCTATCCAGATGAGCAGCAACTTCTCGACCTCCTCCAGAACAGCTGGGCGGTTCTTCACGATCCTGGTGACTCCCTTGGCTGCATCAGTCGCCAGGATCTTCTCCCTCATCTTCAGGATGGTCCCGATGGTTGATGGATTCCTCCCGTACTCCCTGGCGATGTCCGTCACACGCATTCCGCCGTCGTGCTTCCGGATGATCTCCTTCTTCATTTCCAGCGTCACCTTCTCCTTCTTCCTCTCGCCGGCCACCGCAGCAGCAGTCTTCTTGGGTCCCATGGCAGCACAGCTCTTACCTTCGTAAACTCAGAAAAAGAAAAAGAAATCAGTGATGTGCTTCAAATCCAAAAAATTCAAAAGCACCCAGCCACCCACCACACAGAAATTAAAACCCAGAACCAATCCCAAACACCCCAACCCAAAATCCAAAATCCAAACCCCCCCAAAAAAGTTTTAAAAGTTTAACTTGCCAAATGGATGCAAGAGAAGTTCTGGGAAAGCTTCAACAATCAATCACCGAAGTCTTCAGAAACCTCAAATGGCTGCAAAATAAGTTTTGGAAAAGCTTCAAAAATCACCAATGTCTTCAAAAACCTCAACTGCTCCCACAGACACCCACCCACCCACCACACAGAAATTGCAAACTCCTCCCCAACTGCTCCCCCTGCCCCTCCCCAACTGCTGCAAACCCCTCCCCAACTGTTCCCCCACCCAGACAAAAAAAAATTTCAAAAAATAACAACATGACCCAATGGTCCCAGATTCCTGCAGAAACCTCCCCAACCGTTCCCCCAGCCAGCCAGCACTCAGAAATTCAAACTCAGAATTTTTTTTTGGAAAAAAACAACCTGGCCCAATGGTCACAGGAAATCATAAAAATTCCAAAAAAAATCCCCACAAGCTCCCAGATTCCTGCAGAAACCTCCCCAACTGTTCCCCCAGCCAGCCAGCACTCAGAAATTCAAACTCAGAAAAATTTTCAAAAAAAACCAACCTGGCCCAATGGTCACAGAAAATCATAAAAATTCCAAAAAAAGCCCCACAAGCTCCCAGATTATCGCAAAACCCCCCACAACACCAAGTCCTTGAATCCCAAACACCCCAACCCAAAATCCAAACCCCCCCAAAAAGTTTGAAAAGTTTAACTTACCAAATGGTAAGTTTTGGAAAAGCTTCAAAAGTGAGCAAAGTCTGAGAAAAGGCTACCAAACCACGTGCTAACAGTTGCTCCTCGAAGTCAAGTCGCAACTGCAGCTGTTCAAGCTAAGCACCCTTTGTTTTAACGGTTTTTAGACAAAGGAAACAAAGTCGCGAGACGTTTTCGTCTTGCGAAGCAAGCCCATAGGGAAAATCGTCTTGCGAGGCAACTCGAAAACGGAAAAACCTTTCGTCTAGCGAGTTTTTTGTCTTGTGAGGCATTCGTCTTGCGAGGTACCACTGTATATGATTTTAAAAGTCCTTATGCACTGCCACTTTGTTGTATGTTAGGTAGGCGTGCCATCCAAACCTCGTATTCCAACCTTCTAAATCTAATATATCAGCCTTCTTCAAGAAGGTGGGGTTGTTTTAAATGGTTGTTAAATGTGTTACGTTGATTTAGATTTTGTATTTGTGGGCTGGAGTGTTGTTTCAGGGCTCTTGTATTGTTTATTAGTGTGCATACATTGGTCTTGTGGCTATTTTTAGTATGTTTTTATTTAATTTATATTATGTTCTGATATTTTTATTATGAATTTTGTGCAGTGATTATTCTTATTATTTATTTTGTGCTTCGTATACTTGGTGTTGTGAACCACCCTGAGATTCAAAATCAATAAAATCAACAATCAAAAACAACATCAACAAGAAACACAACAACAAAAAGGTTTCCTACCGCTGTGTACGGAGGGTCGTGAGGGCAGCACCACTCCTCTTGGTCGATCCTGGTGGCGTTGATGTTCCTGGCGCTGGTCCAGACTGGATCCTGCGGAGAGCAGAAGATGGTATCTCTGCAGCACAACTCTGGTGTCCACGTTGCCTTGGCCTGGCGCTACTCCGGATGTTCTGTCAGGAGGAGAAAGGGGCTCGTTGAGAAACGTCCCATCCAAACAGCCCACCAGATGTCCCAATAGCCCACCAGATGCCTCACTCACCTGGCATGCAGCTCAGGAAGTCCTTCGGGTAAGGTTCCCTGTGAACGCAGTGGAGCAGCCTCCTCAAAAAGCGCTGGACCCTGCCTTTCTTCCGATGTCTATAGGCCCGCTGCATGATGTTCAGGCAGCTCCTCCCTGTCTGCCTAAGCTCTTCTTCCTCGTGCTGCTGCATCTCTTCCAGCCCTGAGTGGCAAGGAAGAAAGGTTGAGCAAGGTGGAGATACACAGGAAAAGAGCCACCCATCAACAATATGAAAACAGCCGTCAGCTGTGTTTGTGTGTAAGAGAGAGCAGTGAAGTCACATTCCAATTCTCTTTGCATGTTCATCTTGTGGCACCTCTGCCTGAACATACATCTGGGAATTTGCCTTCCCCTGAAGACCTTTCTCAGCAGAAGCATCCCTCCCTGCCCTCCGTACGTCTCACTCACATGTTCCATAGGATGCCATGTCTTGATTGCGGATGAAACTGGCATCCCGGAAAGCCAGATGACCTAGAGAGAGAGGGGGGGGGCAAGAAAAGGGACGTCATCTGGGTGCAAAGCAAGCGGAGACAGAGGCAGCTTGGCAGGAGGACAGGTATGCTCTAGAGGCCTCCACCCTCACGGAGCACTCAGAGCAAGATCTGGGCACAGATGGAGGCCTACCTAGCAGGTGGCCTGGGGACATGTCCATCCTCCCTGCCATTGTTACCAAGACGTTTCTGTCCCTCCCTACCAGGGAAGAACGTTGCTTGACTTACCCAGAAGCAGAGCTGCCACCCTGGAGACTGCTGGCAGCCTGTTGGCAGACGGCTGCGTACATGATAAGGCAGCACTCCGAAGGATGCCCTTGCTGAAGGTCTTGCTCTGTGGGCAAAGACAAAGGAGAAGTGGCATCAGAGAGGCTTGAGAGCGCAGCAGAAGAGCCTTGCACTCCCAAAGACATGCCTGGGCAAAGCTGCCAACAAAGGCAGAGGGACCTTACCAGATGCTTGGCAGCCTGGTGGAGAGCAAAGTGGAGGCTAAATTTGTTGGAATGAGCCCACCACTTGACTTCTGGGGCTAGATGGGAAAGAGCCTTCCTTGCGGCCTGCAACACAAGAAGAGAAGAGGGTTACAAATTGCGGTACATAGTCTCGGAAGCTCCTGAGAACAATCCCTCCCTCCTACTGCATAAGTCCACCTCTTTGGCCCTCACCTTGGCCACTTCAAGGTCCTCGTCTTCGAGGTGAATGAGGACCACAACCAGTTCGTGAATGGCTTCCTTTTCTGTTGTTGTAATGGGAAGTCTTTGGTCTCTCGCCCAGCCCCGAAGCAGCCCCAGATGTTCGATGGCTGATGCCCGGACGGAGGCTTCCTCCTATAGGCAGAAAATATCAGAGGTTGTGTTTCTCATCAGATCACTTTCCAGAGGAACACCCTCCTGAAGCCAGAACATCTCCGCTGCATGCCAGTCTAAACCCCACCCTTCCTCTTCCAAAGCATTCCTCCTCCATTGGGTGTGGTGTCATGTTTCCCCTCATACTCACATGGGCAGCCAGGCCGCAGTAGGTTGCCGCCAGCATCTCCAGGTCTTTCTCTCCCAGCTCCCTGGAATGGTAGGCTTGGTCTACCAGCTCTATCAACTCTGGGAGGACCTCAGCTTCTACATCAGAGAGGGAATCCAGCAGCAAGAGCCGCAGAAGCGCAGGGTCCTACACAAAAGAGAGAATCTTTTCAAAGGTCTGAAAGGCCTCACGCCTTTTAGCACAGGCCCTTCAGTATTGTGCCAGGGAAAGAGTGCTGGGCCATGATTAGAATCAAGATCTGTAACCCCCCCCCCCCTCTGAGCATCACTTGCCCTGTCAGAGTCCAGAAGCAGGGATATCCCTCTGACACTGAGCTTCCGGACTTCCAGGCAGTCGTGTTCCAGCCAGTTGAGGAGCTGCTCCAGTGTATCTTCACAGGGATAGACCTCCAGATGGCAGCTGAGCAGCTAAAGAGGCCCAAAGAGAAAGAAACCCTTCAGGGATAAGAGGCTGAGGCAGGTTCTCCTTTTGCCCACCATTTGCAATTCTGCACAGAGCAAGCCCACTGAAATGAATGGACCAAAGTTTGCCATGTACATCAAATCCAATGGGTCTACTCTGAGGAGCACTAAAACAGGCAACAGTCCTTAGGCTCAAAGTAGCCCAACACTCGGCAGAAACCAAGCCAGGGCCTCCTTGCTGCACCCATTTCCTCCCGCGTCAGTCCCCCTCACCTCGATGTAGATAGCTGCCGCGACTTGTGGCATCCCGGCAAAATCCTGGTCCTCGAGAGCAGCGATGATGCTTTCCACCATGGGAGGGATCCACCAGCTTCGCTTTCCGACGGCTCTGAAATGGAGAAGGAGATCTTGGTAAGGAAGGGAAAGACACCGCAGGAAGCAAACGGGCACAGTCCGATCCTGTGCCTTCAGCTCCGTTTGCCAGACCACTGGGGAAGGTCACCGCGTTCTTCCTCTTACCTCACCATGGCAGACAACCCCTGGCTGAAAGTCTCCCGGCAGAAAAGTTGGTCAACGATGGCCGCCTCCACTTGCTCTCCAGTGGTGCCAAGAAGGAGGTGCAGAACTTCCTTAGCCCCTCTGGAACCAAAGCAAGGCCAGTTTTACCAGGAGGGTCATTGCCACACACGCAAATTCCTTCCACAGCAGCCGCCTGAAGGAGAGCCTCCCTTGGAAAACCAAGCTGGACTGGAAACCCCCCGAGGCTGAAGGGGAAAGGACTCCATTGGTCCCTTTGCAACACACTACTCACCCGAGGAATTCCTGATAGTAGTGGAAGTTGACAACCATCCCCAGGAGAGCGATCAGCAGCTGTGGGAAGTTCTGGCGCACAGCTGCCTTGTAGTCCTCCATCCTGAGGATGGCGTGCAACAGGCTGCTGAGATGTTGCTGGAAGAGAGAGGGGTGCAAGTCACTTTCTCTGCTTTTCTGCAGAATACAGGAACCCCTCGATATTACCCTGGGAAGAAGGAAGCCAGGAAGCAGGTGGTTGGTCCTTACCACTTGGGTGGCAGATTCCGCCAAGGGGCTTTGGTCAAGCTGCTTGGCCATGAGCTGGATCAGCTTTTCTGGATCGGCCGATGGTAAAACCTCCTTCCATATTCTCTCGCAGTCTCTGTGAATGCAAAAACAAGAGCAATGGTCAGATTCAAGTCTTCTGCTTGCTGCCATGCTCCAGAGAGAGGAAATGGCAGCAAGGGCTTTCTGAGCAAGCCCTGCAGCTTGCCAACCTCCCCCTTAGCCCAGTAGAACCTGGAGGGCTCCATACCCGAAGGGAAACTGGAGTAGATACTGCACCACTTTCTCCAGGTGGTGGTGCGCCAAGATGGAGAACGCGAAGACGGCCATGTTCCTGCCTTGCACTGTAGGCCCCTGGGCGATCTTATAGAAGGCCTCCAGCAGCACCTCCACCTGTCAGAGAAAAGGAGAGGGTTGCTTGGAGAGTACAAGGAAGCGGGGCTGTCTCCATCCCTCATTGAAAGAGGGACCCTTGACCTGTGCCACCACAGCCTCTTCCTTCCAAGGTACCACTCAGGGTCCTGGGGAGTATTGGTTGCCTCCCCTACACCAAAGCGGAGAATCTTCTTCTCTCCTACCTTTGAAGACGCCTTACCTTCACTTTTGTGCCGCCAAACTGCTTGATGAAATCTTGCAGCAGGTGGGAGATGTCCAAGGGGTCGAAGCTGCTCTCAAGAACCAGGTCTCTGGCCAGGAAGCACATGGCCTCCAAGAGCTGCTCCGCAGGGAGAAAGGCGCCAAAGACCTGAAGCGAGAGAGGAAGGTCAGAGATGCCCACAGGGCAGGGCTGGGGAGCAGAAAGCCCAGGTGCTGCCTCTGCGGAACCCAGAACATGTGGCTTGAGAGACAGCGACTTACCCTGACAAGAGAGTGACAGTTATTCACGAACAGCCCAGGAACCGGTCCTCCGGTGGATTCGAGGACCTCCTCAGCTCCGATGATGAGCATTTGGTTCCTTAACGTTCCTGCCAGTGTCTCTGCAAAGGAAAGCCAAAGGGTTAGTTTGGGTCTTGCTCACCCCACCCCATGCTGGGATGCATTCTTCCAGTCTTACCTTCGTTGTGCCGCAGGATGGGCAGAAGATGGCAGAGAGCCTCTGCTGCCCGCTGCCTGCTCTCCGGGTCCGGATCCAATGCACAAAGGCAGGAAATCGCCACCAGTTGGCCATAGGAGCATGCATGAATCACTGCCGATGGCTGAGAAGAAACCCAGAGAAGGGACTGATCACCATTTTTCCCTATAACATTTTTATTCCAAACATTCCAAAACATTTAGCATCCTAAACCTAAACCCTCTTTTCCTAATCTTTGCTTTTTTCTTCTTTTCTCAGCCATTTTACTCACTATGGCCCAGCTCTGTTCTCCAAATTGAGTATGTGCTGGGATGCCTGGTCGTCCCTTGGGCACCTTGCAGGATGGGCCTAGAAGCAGCAGCCGGAAGGCCTTGACAGCCCTGCATGGTTGCAATGCTTCCCTTCAGTAAAGCCACTTCTGAGCTGGAGAGGAGGTGGGGTTGTGGGCTTCATGCCCTCCCCCCACGTACTCGGGGGCTGGCTTGCAGCCCCCGCGAGAGCAGGGAATCCTCGGGCGCGTCATCTCCCTTGCCAGCCAATCGGCTGGCCCGGGAGGCGTGGCCAGCGCTATTTAGGGCCGGCGCGGCTGAGGATTTCCCTCTTTCTCCCAGCGCCCCAGCTGCTCCGGTTTCCCCACCCTTTAGGTTTGGCTCTTTGACATTGCTATGGACTTCGGTTGGTCGCCGTCAAGGGGCCTGGTAGGAATTTTTTCCACTTGGCAAATTGGCACCAGCCTTTTGGCTTTTTGCCTACCTCGTAGCAAATTGTCACAACTTCCTCGGCATTGGCAGTGAGGCATTGGTAAGGGTATTGTTATGCAGATGAGTGGGGGGGGTGGAGGAAGCGCCATCACCTTCCCCCATATCGAAGGGTAGTCCGGTAAAGGATTCCGTGGGGCGTTGCCCTGTCCGAAGCCTATGGAGGTGTGGGCCTAAGGCACGCCCCCCAGCGGTGACTCCGGGGGAGCTCCTAGTTGATGTACATCAGCAGGACTCCCCCTACTGGTGGTTAACCCTTGCCGGTCTTCTAGCAATCAGGCTGAAGCCGGTTAGTCGATAGGACCAATGCCTAAGCCAATACCACTCAATTCCTGTAATCAATAAAGTTGTGGCCTAATTTTGCCCATTAACCTAAAATACTGGTGTCCTGTGTCTTTATTTCCGTGGGGGAGGCGGGAACTCGCCACGCAACTCACATGTTCCTGGATCTTCTGCAGGAAGGCGCAAAGATCTCGGAGCGCCTTCCTTCGGATCATCCCACTCTTTATTCTTGCGACGAAATCCATAAGTCTGTTGTTCAGCTGCTCTCTGCTGCCGCTTTCAGGAGGAAGATCAGCCGCATCCAGAGAAGCTGTGGTTGGGATGCTGAGGGGAGACAGGAGTAGCACTTTTGTCAAAAGGGTTTATTGCCCCCCATCCTTCAAAGACCCCAAGCACCACCACCATAGAAATGGACCGGGTTTTTTTTTTAAAGCAATTGATTATGGGGGAGGGGATTAGCACAGGATTACCTTGGAGGAAGATCCTCCCCATCTTCCAGGCTGATTTCCGATATTTGATCTTCATCAAAATCAATTCCCTGTCCATGAGAAAAGAGAAACAGGAACATCAGAATGTGAAGAATGGATCAGACCCATTCATGTTTTTGTGCTCATCAGGAAATCACAGACGAGGTAGGTTGGGAAACAAACTGAAAATCTCTGGCCTCCATTTCCTTAGATACCTTATTCATCCTTCTATTCATTGAAGCCTTCGGTTAAGAGTTTGGGTGTAATCCTTGACACCTCCCTTTCCATGGAGACGCAGGTTACAACAGCCAAAGTGACATTTTTCCACCTTCGCTTACCTTACCCGCCCCAACCTGGCCACAGTGATCCATGCAATAGTCACCTCCAGGCTTGACTACTGTAATTCGCTCTACGTGGGGCTGCCCTTGAATCTGTCCCAGAAACTCCAGCGGGTGCAGAATGCTGCAGCGAGGCTCCTCACGGGGTCTCTGCCATGGGAGCATATTCACCCAGTGCTTTTCCCGGTGGAGTACAGGGTCAGATTTAAGGTGCTGGTTTTGACCTTTAAAGCCCTTCACAGCCTAGGACCCTCGTACCTATGGGACCGCCTCTCCTGGTATGCCCCACAGAGGACCTTAAGGTCCATATATAGCAACACCCTAGAGGTCCCGGGGCCTAAGGAAGTTAGATTAGCCTCAACCAGAGCCAGGGCCTTCTCAACACTGGTGGAACGCTCTGTCTCATGAGACCAGGGCCCTGCAGGATCTGATTTCTTTCCGCAGGGTCTGTAAGACAGAGTTGTTCCACCTGACCTTTGGCTTAGAATCAGTTTGATTCCCTCCCCCTCTTTCTATTTCCTTTTCCCTCCCGTGAAGAGGCTGCATCCTAATGTTTTAATGTTGTATCTTAATCTTTTAAATTGTATTTTAATCAACGTTTTTTTATTATTGGTTGTTAGCCACCCTGAGCCCAGTCTTGGCTGGGGAGGGCGGGGTATGAATAAATTTTATTAGTAGTAGTAGTAAAGGAGCCCCTTTACTACATGGTGGCAGCGGTGGGATGGAACTTCCCTGCAGAAAGGCACTTTGATTTTAAATTGGCACGAATCTTTTGTGTACTAAGGCGTTTTATTTTGGGGGGGGATAGAGATAGTCAGGAATTATGGAAGCCGGGGCTCCCCAGGAATACACTTTGCGAACTGTGGACGAATGGGGTCCGGGTGGAGAAGGCAGTTCCCTTCCTTCGGAGACAAACCCCCCCCCCCCAACCTCCAAGTCCCAGAGTGGAATCCGCCTCCTGGTTTTCGGGAGATCCCGAGTCGGAGAGAGAGCTGGTGGATGCCAGCGAATTAAGAACTGTTTGGAAGGGTGGGCAAGAGTCCTGCAACTTGGAGAGAGAGGGGTGCGCCAGTTAACCACCCCTTGTCACCTTGTGAGGAAGTGGAAGCTGGGATGGCCTCCACACGTCCTAGAGGGAACTATCTTGTTTATGCAGAGCCTAAACTTGAGATGGAGTTTTCAGAGGGCGATGCGGTTGAGTGGGTGCAAAACCATTCTTATGGGGCAGAGAGTCAGCCGGATGGCTTATGAGTATCAAGATCTGCCGCAGCAGCTGCAAGAAGTGTCTGTGGGAGACTACCATCGAGAGTGTCCATCGTGCGACATTCGCAGAACGGTGAGACGGCGTTCCCCCACCCCAGGACGGGTCTACTCGCCAGTAAGAGCTTGGGAAACTTGTGGAGCGGTGCGATGGTACGCGGCGGAGAAGAAGGAGGAATTTCTCCCTGGACCCTCGCGTGTATACGCGGCGGTGGACCACCTGCGTCCGGAGGGATGAGCGTCTCGACATCCTGTTCCAAGGTATGACTACAGTCACGAGGAGCCACGAGGAGAAAATGGCAGGCAGTCTCCTCCGGGGCTAACTTTGAGCAACCTTAACTGGGGGGCATTTCCGAAATATCAGCCCCCCACTGATGTTCTGAGTTATCTGACTCTTTTTGAAGTAACCTGCCGAGATATGGGGGTGTCCCTGAAAATGTACATGCCAATTTTGCGCTCCCTAATTTGTGGAGACCTAGCCGAATTGATGGGCCATCTCCCCTCATCCCAAATCCATGACTATGAGCGCTTTAAAAAATTAGTCATGCACTTGTCAAAAATGTATAACTTGCTGTTGAAATGGAATACACAAGATGAAACGGTTAAATCAGCAGTGATTAAGTGGGCACAGGATATTGGTCATAACATTATGTTTGCTGACTGGGAACAGTTGTGGACCACAGGTATGAAATTTACGGCATGTAATTCCTTAAGAGAGAATATTATGAAAATGATATACAGGTGGTACATGACACCAGTCAAGCTTGCAAAAATCTATCACTTGCCTGATAACAAATGTTGGAAATGTAAAGAAAATGAAGGTACATTCTTTCACCTTTGGTGGATGTGCCCAAAGATTAAGGCGTTCTGGGAAATGATATATAATGAATTGAAAAAGGTATTTAAATATACCTTTCTGAAGAAACCAGAGGCCTTTCTCTTGGGTATTGTCGGCCAATTGGTGCCAAAGAAGGATAGAACTTTCTTTATGTATGCCACAACAGCAGCAAGAATACTCATCACAAAGTATTGGAAGACACAAGACCTACCCACCTTGGAAGAATGGCAGATGAAGGTGATAGACTATATGGGACTGGCAGAGATGACTGGCAGAATCCGAGACCAGGGAAGAGAGACAGCGGAAGAAGATTGGAAGAAATTCAAGGACTATCTTAAGAAATATTGTAAAATTAATGAATGTAAGAATGACGTTGGTTTAGAAAATATGTGGTTTCCAGCTGTAATGGATAAGTAAAAAAGAAAAGAAAGGTTAAAAATTAAATGAAAAACAAGGGAAAGGATTTGCTGAATAATAAATTAGAAATTGGAATACAGAAAGGGGAGGTATGAGGAAGTCGGGGAAGTAAGTTATAAGAAAATAAGGGTTGAAATTATACTTGTTTTTATTTTATTTTTTTGTATTACTGTATTGTTTTGTTTTGTTGTTATAAAAATTTCAAAACTTTAATAAAAAAATTATAAAAAAATAAAAATAAAAAATTAGTTATGCAAAGGCATGGACTTCATCCTGAGAACTATCGGAGGGCTTTCTGAAAGGGGGATAAGTCTGGTCCCTCAGACAGCATTGCTGTGTATTCTGCGAAAATGGCCCAGAACTTTGAACTTTGGCTTTCAGCTGAAGGTGTGTGTGGCTTTGAAGAACTCAATAATAATAATAATAATAATAATAAATTTTTATTTATATCCTGCCCTCCCCAGCCAAAGCTGGGCTCAGGGCGGCTAACAACAAACAGAATAATCCAACATTCTAAAAACATTCATTATAAAATTAATTAAAATCAAATTGATGGCAACCATTAAGCAAAATTCTGTGCAGATTGCCAGAGGAGGGGGTCAGGCTGCGCCCTGACCAAAGGCCTGGTGGAACAGCTCTGTCTTGCAGGCCCTGCGGAAAGATGTCAGGTCCTGCAGGGCCCTAGTCTCTTGTGACAGAGCGTTCCACCAGATCGGGGCCACAGCCGAGAAAGCCCTGGCTCTAGTTGAGGCCAGCCTAACCTCTCTGTGGCCTGGGATCTTCAGGATGTTTTTATTTGCAGACCGTAAATTTCTCTGTGGGACATACCAGGAGAGGCGGTCCCTTGGGCACAAGGGTCCTAGGCCGTATAGGGCTTTAAAGGTTAAAATCAGCACCTTAAACCTGATCCTGTACTCCACCGGGAGCCAGTGCAGCTGGTATAATACCGGATGAATATGATCTCGCAGCGAAGACCCCATAAGGAGTCTCGCCGCGACATTCTGCACCCGCTGGAGTTTCTGGGTCAGTCTCAAGGGCAGCCCCACGTAGAGCGAGTTACAATAATCCAGTCTGGAGGCGACCGTCGCGTGGATCACAGTGGCTAGGTCAGGGTGAGAGAGATAAGGAGCCAACTGCTTAGCTTGGCGGAGAAGAAAAAATGCCGCCTTTGTTATAGCTGTAATCTGCGCCTCCATAGAGAAGGAGGTATCAAAGATTATACCCAAACTCTTAACGGACGATGCTGGCACTAATTGCACCCCCGCAAGAGATGGGAGTTGCCCCCTCAATCCCATATCGCCCCGTCCCAGCCAGAGGACCTCTGTCTTCGAAGGATTTAACTTCAACCGGCTCCCATGTAACTATCCAGCCACAGCTTCCAGACATCTGGTCAGTGTGTCTGGGGCCGAGTCAGGATGGCCATCCATCAACAGATAGAGTTGGGTGTCATCGGCATACTGATGGCAACCCAGCCCAAAACTCCGGACCAGCTGGGCGAGGGGGCGCATAAAGATGTTAAAAAGCATCGGGGAGAGAATCGCACCCTGTGGCACTCCACACACCAAGGAGTGGCACGATGACAATTCCCCCCCAAGCGCCACCCTCTGTCCCCGACCAGAGAGAAACGAGCGCAGCCATTGAAGGACTGTGCCCTGATGCTATTATTTTTTTTAAAGAAATATTTATTGAGGTTTTACACAAAACATAAGTTTACAAAATAAAATTTACAGAAATCATAAGTTTACAGAATAAATAAATTTTAAAACAAAAATTAACTCAAAAAACACACATAGAAAAAGGGAATATAAAAGAAAAAAACTAATAACTAGAAAGAAAGAAGAAAAGGAAGATTAAAAAATAAATCCATTTTTCAATATCTTTCAGCTCATTTCCTTATTTCCTTGACCTCCTCACACCTCCCCTTTTTGTATTCCCGTTTAAAAATCATTTCAGCAAATCCTTACCCTCTATCATTTATCTTTACTCAATATCTTAACCTATTATAATTATGTATTTCCAACATTATCAATCCGTATTTACATATTCTTATTAATCTTTTTACCAATACCGCGTATTTTCAATCCAACATCATCTTAACATTCATTTATTTTACAGTATTTCTGCAAATAGTCTTTAAATTTCTTCCAGTCTTCTTCCACCGACTCTTCTCCCTGGTCTCGGATTCTGCCGGTCATTTCCGCCAGTTCCATATAGTCCATCACCTTCATCTGCCATTCTTCCAGGGTGGGTAGATCTTGTGTCTTCCAATACTTTGCAATAAGTATTCTTGCTGCTGTTGTGGCATACATAAAGTTCTATCCTTCCTTGGCACCCATTGGTCGACCATGCCCAGGAGAAAGGCCTCTGGTTTCTTCAGGAAGGTATATTTAAATACCTTTTTCATTTCATTATATATCATCTCCCAGAAAGCCTTAATCTTTGGGCACGTCCACCAAAGGTGAAAGAATGTACCTTCAGTTTCTTTACATTTCCAACATTTGTTATCGGGCAAATGATAGATTTTTGCAAGCTTGACTGGTGTCATGTACCACCTGTATATCATTTTCCTAATATTCTCTCTTAAGGCATTACATGCCGTAAATTTCATACCTGTGGTCCACAACTGTTCCCAGTCAGCAAACATAATGTTATGTCCAACATCTTGTGCCCATTTAATCATAGCAGATTTAACCGTTTCATCCTGAGTATTCCATTTTAACAGCAAGTTATAGATTCTTGAAAGTATCTTAGTTTTGGGATCTAACAGTTCTGTTTCCAACTTTGGTACCGATTGCCTAACCTGACATAGATTCAAAAATTCCAGTTTGGCTACATTTGTGACCAATGCCTCCATAGAGACAGAAGCATCCAGGATCACAAAGGGACTCCTGATGGCAGCTACAGGTGAAGAGCTGGGAGCTGGGAAACGGAACTGAAATCATTCTGGCCCAGCCATTGGGCGCCCATCTTTAATGGATAGAGATTCAGCCGACTCCGTTTCCTCCATCACAGCACACCCACCATAAAATTGGCCAATATATCCAGGGTAGCATCTGGCCAGGGCCATGAAGCAGTAGATCCATGATGTTTGTGGTCAGATCTGTGGTTATTTTTGAAAAAAGATACTTGAACAAAGGGCGAATTTGGGGTTCCCCAATGCAAAAAGTGTGATGATCCATGAGGACCCGTGCTTCAAAACCATGTTTTGGGGCCATGGAGTGGCCAGGAAGCCGTGGATCCGAGTTTTTTTGTGTTGCAGGTTGTGCCCATGGCCATGATGTGTGATTTGACGGTGAGTTTGGATTGGCCCAATGCAAAAAGCGTGATGATCCATGAGGATCCGTGCTTCAAAAGCACGTTTTTGGGCCATGGTATGACCAGGAACCCATGGATCCGAGTTTTTTGCGGTGCAAGCTATGCCCCTGGGCATGATGTGTGATTTGACGGTGAGTTTGGGCTGATCTAGTGCAAAAAGTGTGAGGATCCATGAGGATCCATGCTTCAAAACCACGTTTTTGGGCTACGGTGTCGCCAGGAAGCCATGGATCCGTGATTTTTGTGGTGCAGGCTGTGCCCCTGGACATTGATGTGTGATTTGACAGTGACTTTGGGTTGGCCCAATGCAAAAAGCGTGAGGATCCATGAGGATCCGTGCTTCAAAACCACGTTTTTGGGCTATGGAGTTGCCAGGAGGCCGTGGATCCGAGTTTTTTGTGGTGCAGGCTGTGCCCCTGGCTACGATGTGTGATTTGATGGTGAGTTTAGGCTGGCCCAAGGCGAAAGGTGTTGGGATCCATGAGGATCCATGCTTCAAAACCACATTTTTGAGCTGTGGTATGACTAGGAAGCCGTGGATACTAGTTTTTTGTGGTGCAGGCTGTGCCCCTGGACATGATATGTGATTTGACAGTGAGTTTGGTTTGGCCCAATGCAAAAAGCGTGAGGATCCATGAGGATCCGTGCTTCGAAACCACGTTTTGGGGCCATGGTGTAGCCAGGAAACCGTGGATCTCAGTTTTTTGTGGTGCAGGCTGTGCCCCTCGCCATGATGTGTGATATGACGGTGAATTTGGGCTGATCTAGTGCAAAAAGTGTGAGGATCCATGAGGATCCGTGCTTCAAAACCACGTTTTTGGGCTACGGTGTCGCCAGGAAGCCATTGATCCGTGATTTTTGTTGTGCAGGCTGTGCTCCTGGACATTGATGTGTGATTTGATGGTGAGTTTGTGTTGGCCCAATGCAAAAAGCGTGATGATCCATGAGGATCTGTGCTTCGAAACCACGTTTTTGGGCCATGGTGTAGCCAGGAAACCGTGGATCTCAGTTTTTTGTGGTGCAGGCTGTGCCCCTCGCCATGATGTGTGATATGACGGTGAATTTGGGCTGATCTAGTGCAAAAAGTGTGAGGATCCATGAGGATCCGTGCTTCGAAACCACGTTTTTGGGCCACGGTATGGCCAGGAAGCCGTGGATCTCAATTTTTTGTGTTGCAGGCTGTGCCCCTGGCCATGATGTGTGATTTGACAGTGAGTTTGGGGTGCCCCAATGTAAAAAGCGTGAAGATCCATGAGGATCCGTGGTTCAGAACCACGGTTTTGGGCCATGGTGTAGCCAGGAAACCGTGGATCTCAGTTTTTTGTGGTGCAGGCTGTGCCCCTCGCCATGATGTGTGATATGACGGTGAATTTGGGCTGATCTAGTGCAAAAAGTGTGAGGATCCATGAGGATCCGTGCTTCGAAACCACGTTTTTGGGCCACGGTATGGCCAGGAAGCCGTGGATCTCAATTTTTTGTGTTGCAGGCTGTGCCCCTGGCCATGATGTGTGATTTGACAGTGAGTTTGGGGTGCCCCAATGTAAAAAGCGTGAAGATCCATGAGGATCCGTGGTTCAGAACCACGTTTTTGGGCCATGGAGTGGCCAGGAAGCCATGGATCCGTGATTTTTGTGGTGGATGCTGTGCCCATGCCCAAGATGTTTGATCTGATGGTGACTTTGGGCTGATCCAGTGCAAAAATCATGAGGATCCATGAGGATCCATGCTTCGGTACCACGTTTTTGGGCCACAGTATGGCCAGGCAGGTGTGGATCCGAGTTTTTTGTGGTGCAGGCTGTGAACCTGGCTATGATATGTGATTTGACAGTGAGTTTTGGTTGGCCCAATGCAAAAAGAGTGAGGATCCATGAGGATCTGTGATTCAAAACCACGTTTTTGGGCCATGGAGTGGCCAGGAAGCCGTAGATCTTAGTTTTTTGTGGTGGATGCTGTGCCCCTTGCCATGATGTGTGATTTGACAGTGATTTAGGTGTGGCCTAATGCAAAAAGCGTGAGGATCCATGAGGATCCGTGCTTCGAAACCACGTTTTTGGGCCACGATTGTAGTAAAGGGGCTCCGGCCACTCTCCCCTCCCTCACCTGCCCTTACCCTCCATGTGGGTCAGGTTTCTGGAACGGAGGCCAGCAGCCATTTACTTTTTGACAAAACAAAACACCACAGAAATGGTAATGCTGCCACCACTCCGTCTCAGGGCACCCGGAGGCACAGTCCAAGGGAGAAGACTATGCTCCTTTGTGCCCCACTCTGCAAGCTGCTTCCACAGACTTGCAGGCAGAAATTCATCAGGTATAGCGTAACCAAGTAGTCAGGCGTTGGACCAATAAACATCCATCCCACCCCACCCCACCTACAAAAAATTCAAAAGAAAATTTTCAAGACATTTTAAAAGCACTCTGCACCCCTCCAGCAGTAACAGCAACTGTCCTAGTGAGGCCCGTCAGGCCCTGCCCTGGGCCAGGTGGTAAGTGGCAGGAAGGAGCAGGGCCCCCAGACCCTCACACGGGAGAGTCCTCCTGGGCAGAGGAAACAGAAGACAGAGAGTTTTTAGAGGAGGAAAACATGAAAAAAAATATTCTGAATCAAATGTTGGACTCAACTATTTAAAGCAGCAAAGCGGGTGGCTCCTGTCCACTTTGCTGCTTTAAAGTGAGCCTCAGAGGAGGGAAGGAAGGGGAACCATGGCTTATCTAAGTCCAGTTAATAATGCTGAGCCTGATTTTATATGCATCTCAAAGCCCTTGACATATATACATTATTAAGCCCGGGAGGAGGGAATCCGCTGCAGCCTCGAGCAGCGAAGAGGATCCATGGGTCCCCTTCTTCCCTCCTCCGTGGTTGCTTTGAAGCAGGAAAGTGGGAGAGGAGCTGCTTACACGGGTGTAAGCGGCTTCCCTCCCACTTTGCTGCTTGAAAGCGAGCCACGGAGGAGGGAGGGACCCACAGAATCCCCTTCCCTCCCTCCTCCCCGCCTCAGCTCAGCAGCCGCGGCTCTTGCTGGCTTTACAATGAGCCGGAAGGAGGGACAGACGGCAGTCCCTGTAAAGCCAGCCAGAGCCGCAGGCACACTCTACACAGCTCTTGCTTTAAAGGGAGAGCTGCGCAGAGCTTGTCGGCAGCAGCGGCTCTTGCTGGCTTCGCTCCATAAGACGCACAGACATTTCCCCTTACTTTCCCCTACCCCACCTCTGTGTTCGAAATCTGTTAGGAATTTTGGTTGAGATTTACTCAAGGAGCCCAGAGTTTGTGTCAGACCAGCCAGCTTTTGGCAAGCTCCTAGAAAATCCTTTGTCCATGCTCAGAGGGAGATGGGAGGGATTGGAAGAAGTTGAGTTAATTTTTTCTAAGTCATGGCCAGAACACCTTAAGCATGTGCAGAGAGCTTTGGCCCAATTGCAAGATGCAAACCTGACCGTTAAAATGTATAAATGTCGGTTTGCTCAAGGAGAAGTGAGTGATTTCGGATTTAGATTGGGCTTGGGAAACATCAAATCCCTGGGAGCAGAAATCCAGTGTGTACTGGAATGGCTCTTACACCAATTCAAGCAAGCCGCTGAGTTGTTAACACAAGCCCTTGTAAGTTTGTGGGTGATTCTAGCCCCTGACCAGCAACCTCCTTTTGAAATGCAAACCAATGCCAGTCAAATAGGATTAGGAGAAGCTTTGTTCCAACGGGACAATGAGAGAAGTTGGCAACCTGTGGTGCACCTGAGCAAAGACATGACCCCAGAATTGGCCCTACTAAACATCTTCCAAGACAACAATGCCCATTTACACCACAAAGAACTCATAACCCACCTGCTCTCAGCAGCCAGAAATACCATAACCAGACACTGGAGAGACCTGTCAGGAGTAAGCATGGACCAATGGTACCAAATAGTATGGGAAACAGCCCTACTAGAAAAATTAACTAATAAACTGAAACTGACACGGGGACAAACAGAAGAAGCCACCTTCACCCCGGTATGGCTCCCCTTTATCACATACACAGCCCAACAGGACAATGACAATAATCCACCAACAGCATACAAATCAATATGGCTAACCTGATCCAAAACACCCACCCACCTCACTCACACACGAAAACAAAGATCACCACAGCCAATCACAAACAAACAATCACACCCTAGGCCAACCCCAACCTCTCTCACCACCAAAGGAACACAAGTGAACAACACAAGCACGCTGACACCAGACAAATCTAGAAATATCTCTCTGCCACTTCTTGAAACAATCCAGTATTTTAATATTCTTTTGGAAGCCGCCCAGAGTGGCTAGGGAAGCCCAGCCAGATGGGCGGGGTATAAATTATTATTATTATATATTATTATCATTATTATTATTATTATAAACTGCTGTGCAAATATTGTTAAAACAGACAATTAAAACAATGCAAAACAATAAATTTAGAAACAATGTTGTAGTAAAGGGGCTCCGGCCACTCTCCCCTCCCTCACCTGCCCTTACCCTCCATGTGGGTCAGGTTTCTGGAACGGAGGCCAGCAGCCATTTACTTTTTGACAAAACAAAACGCCACAGAAATGGTAATGCTGCCACCACTCCGTCTCAGGGCACCCGGAGGCACAGTCCAAGGGAGAAGACTATGCTCCTTTGTGCCCCACTCTGCAAGCTGCTTCCACAGACTTGCAGGCAGAAATTCATCAGGTATAGCGTAACCAAGTAGTCAGGCGTTGGACCAATAAACATCCATCCCACCCCACCCCACCTACAAAAAATTCAAAAGAAAATTTTCAAGACATTTTAAAAGCACTCTGCACCCCTCCAGCAGTAACAGCAACTGTCCTAGTGAGGCCCGTCAGGCCCTGCCCTGGGCCAGGTGGTAAGTGGCAGGAAGGAGCAGGGCCCCCAGACCCTCACACGGGAGAGTCCTCCTGGGCAGAGGAGACAGAAGACAGAGAGTTTTTAGAGGAGGAAAACATGAAAAAAAATATTCTGAATCAAATGTTGGACTCAACTATTTAAAGCAGCAAAGCGGGTGGCTCCTGTCCACTTTGCTGCTTTAAAGCGAGCCTCAGAGGAGGGAAGGAAGGGGAACCATGGCTTATCTAAGTCCAGTTAATAATGCTGAGCCTGATTTTATATGCATCTCAAAGCCCTTGACATATATACATTATTAAGCCCGGGAGGAGGGAATCCGCTGCAGCCTCGAGCAGCGAAGAGGATCCATGGGTCCCCTCCTTCCCTCCTCCGTGGCTGCTTTGAAGCAGGAAAGTGGGAGAGGAGCTGCTTACACGAGTGTAAGCGGCTTCCCTCCCACTTTGCTGCTAGCGAAGAGGATCCATGGGTCCCCTCCTTCCCTCCTCCGTGGCTGCTTTGAAGCAGGAAAGTGGGAGAGGAGCTGCTTACACGGGTGTAAGCGGCTTCCCTCCCACTTTGCTGCTTCAGAGGGAGCCACGGAGGAGGGAGGGACCAACGGAATCCCCTTCCCTCCCTCCTCCCCGCCTCAGCTCAGCAGCCGCGGCTCTTGCTGGCTTTACAATGAGCCGGAAGGAGGGACAGACCCGCCTCCCTGTAAAGCCAGCCAGAGCCGCAGACACACTCTACACAGCTCTTGCTTTAAAGGGAGAGCTGCGCAGAGCTTGTCGGCAGCAGCGGCTCTTGCTGGCTTCGCTCCATAAGACGCACAGACATTTCCCCTTACTTTTTAAGGGGGGAAAAGTGCGTCCAATGGAGCGAAAAATACTATACTATACCCAATTGCTGACACAGCTTGATTAACACAACTCAGCAGAGCCTGCTATGTTTCACAGCTGTAAGAGTGGGTTTCGTTACTTGCCCTGGCCCTTAAAGACATACACAACTTGTGAAGCAACAATGAACCTTCACATTTTAAAGTGACCATTAAACAGTTTTATCCTATGCCTGTTTCTTTGTCCTCATTTGCTCTAACAGTTATCGGTTAAAAATAAATAAATCCTAACTGCTACTTTATTTATATGCTCTTTCTTTCTTTTTATCCTGGTCTGTGACCATAATAAAGTTCATACAAGTAGGTTCCAGGGTTAGGTCCCCTGGCCATGGCAACCTAGACTTACCTCCATTTGTTGTTGCTGTCTAGTCGTCTCCGACTCTTCGTGACGCTATACTCAAGTCTTTAAACTTGTCCTGGCTCCTCACCTCCGTGCAACGTGAGAAACTCTGTCGCAACAGGTTGGCACACCTCTGCCCACCTCAGGATGCTGAGGAACTGAGGAACCTCAAACGGTCCCAAGCTCCGTTGCTAGGCAACGGCAGTTGGGAACATGGAATTCCCGGCCTCAGTGCCAAGGTTCTAGGAGAGTCCATGTGGCCTAGTGGTTAGAAAATGTTAATGCCATGCAACACTAGGGTGATAGATATATATATATTCTTTGAAATGTACAGTTTAATACTTTTTCTATTATTTGTATCCTGCTTTGCAGACTCTTGTTGTCTCCTAAAGAAGCTGACAGGATTGAACCCCTGTACTTACTTATGTGTTTGCCGTGTACATTTATGAACGTTTATTTTATATTTGGGACCTTTGAATTCTGAACTCTGAACTCTGGATTAATAACATTTTAGGAATCTTCCAGAACAGCTAATTCTATTGCTGGGAAGGACTCAGTGACAGACTGGGGTTTTAGGAGAGGGGTGGTATGGGGTTGGGGGCAGGTGAGATGGAGGTGCTTGGCAGTGGGTGTGTCGTATGCAGAAAGCATACTCTTCAATTCCCATGAACCACCTCCTCTCAGTTACTGGTTTCTTGGGCTTGGGGCTAAATCCATGATCGGTCAGAGAAAAATGAGCGGCGGCAGGAACCAGTCAAAGCAAGGCAGATCTTAATTTTACTGTTGCGACAGAGTTTCTCACCTTACATGTTGCATGGAGGTGAGGAGCCAAGACAAGTGTGTGTAACAACTTTTAAAGACTTGAGAAAATGCCAATAATTATAATAATAACTTACTTTTTATCCCCCCCCCCCAATCTGGCTGGGTTTCCCTTAGCCCAGAGGTTTTGGACTTTCTTGAGTCCACGGCTCCCTTGACCAACTACATTCTTTCTGTGAGGCTCAGGAGCCCAGCTACGTCACCCCTTGCCAGCAGAGCTGGCAGCCTCTCGTCCTTTTTCTGACTCCTTTCCTTGTGGAGTGTTCCCTCTTCTCCTCTCCCCTCTCCTTCGGAGTCCTCTGGACAGCCGCAGGTGTCGCCCCTTCCCTAAAGAGAGCTGCCTCCTCCTCACGCTGCCCCACAGGGGCCTGGGAAGCACCCCCTGGCCAGCTCCAGAGGCACCGTTCGCCTGGGGAGCTTGTAGCCAGGGGTGCTGCAACAAACAGCTGCACAAGCCTTTGGGAGGCAGAGATGCCAGAAGGGATGGGGGGGGGGAGAAAGAGGGACAGAGGCCAGTGTTACTCACGGCACCCTTGACCATCATTCAAGGCACCAAAGGGTGCCACAGAAACCGGGGCATATAAAAGCAGTTTGCCCCCAATTGAGTGAAAAGAAGCCTCCAGTTTTGACTTCGATTCCTGCGGTGCGCATGATCTAGCAACCGGAGGAAGATTGGGAAGCGGAACAGCAAAAATCAGGAACTAGGGAAAGCCCGGTCCCGGAGGGGAAGGGTGGGGCAGCTCCTGACGCTATAGCTTCCAAACCAGCTGTAGCCACTTCAAGTGCAGTTATTGTGGGACCTGTGAGTCCTGGTGCTGCTCCAAGTGTGCCTGATGTGAAGTGGGCTAATTCAAAGTTTACAGCCCCCATTGAGATCAACGGAATTGCTGTGAACTCTTTCCGAGACACTGGGTCTGACATTACCAGTGTGCCCAGAGATTTGGTTTTGCCCATACAGATGCAGGCTAACCCCTTAAAGATTAGCCCCTATGGTGTGAATGAGATTTTTCAACCTACTGCCATTGTTCCAGTATCGTATAAGGGGTACTATGGAAACCACCTAACTATAGTACATGATTCTGAAGTGTGCAAAAGTCCTGTCCTGGTGGGGAACGATTGGGGATTTAAGGTTTACCAACAACAACTTGCGGTGAACTCTTTTTCCATCAAGGTCTTACCCACCCAGGTACAGGGGATGGGAAACTGGGGAACAACACCTCAAGGTTTGAGGGCTGAGGGAATGTTGGGCACCTGATGCTATAACTCCCAAAACCACTGGAACTGCTGTTCCTGAGAAATCGGTTGGGAAGAGGATGGCTTAATACGTACTGCCACCCCTGGTGTTAACTGGCCCACCTCAGTGTCTAGCACACCTCCCAGTGTTCACCTTCATCGAATTGTTGTGCCTTCCTTTCGAAGCATAGACTCTGATATTGTGACTGCCAAAAGACTTAGTTTTGTCCCAGCTGAACCAGTCCGATTTTCGGAAGAGTAATCCTAGTGGTGGAAATTTAATTCCCCAATCTGTTCCAGTCCCTGAACCCCAAGTTTGTGCAAACCTGACTTTGGGGGAAGGGGTTTTGAAATCTACAGTTCCTTTCCAGCAGCTTGCAGCGACCCCCCTAGCGACGCAGACTGTGAAAGATGCAAGCGTGTCCTGTCAGCCAAAAGCTGAGAGGCAAGAAGAGAAAGGGGAGCCAGCTCAGCCCAGCCAAGCCGCTGTGGAGAGTTTAGAGTCCTCTGCCATGGTGGGAGATTTGGCCGCGTTTGAAGTAAAGCAGAGATTTGGTCACTCTCTCCTAGGTCATTTAGAAACTGCGGAAAAGTCTCTTTGCACAATAGAGTTTACCCCTTTTGTGCCTGAAAAAGAGTTTTTCTATCCACAGCTCAAGGACTTTAAAGACCCAGTCGATATGTTTATTATTTTTCAAAAAAGGTTTTGTAATGCAAATGTTTGTGTGGAGAAGAAATGGGATTTGGTGGGTCTTTTACAGAACTTTAGTCCTAGGAAACAGTGTGGTTATGTTATGAGTAAAAGTGTTTTTAGGTTTGATTGGGATTCCATCCTACCCCACCTCTGTGTTCGAAATCTGTTAGGAATTTTGGTTGAGATTTACTCAAGGAGCCCAGAGTTTGTGTCAGACCAGCCAGCTTTTGGCAAGCTCCTATAAAATCCTTTGTCCATGCTCAGAGGGAGATGGGAGGGATTGGAAGAAGTTGAGTTAATTTTTTCTAAGTCATGGCCAGAACACCTTAAGCATGTGCAGAGAGCTTTGGCCCAATTGCAAGATGCAAACCTGACCGTTAAAATGTATAAATGTCAGTTTGCTCAAGGAGAAGTGAGTGATTTCGGATTTAGATTGGGCTTGGGAGCAGAAATCCAGTGTGTACTGGAATGGCTCTTACACCAATTCAAGCAAGCCGCTGAGTTGTTAACACAAGCCCTTGTAAGTTTGTGGGTGATTCTAGCCCCTGACCAGCAACATCCTTTTGAAATGCAAACCAATGCCAGTCAAATAGGATTAGGAGAAGCTTTGTTCCAATGGGACAATGAGAGAAGTTGGCAACCTGTGGTGCACCTGAGCAAAGACATGACCCCAGAATTGGCCCTACTAAACATCTTCCAAGACAACAATGCCCATTTACACCACAAAGAACTCATAACCCACCTGCTCTCAGCAGCCAGAAATACCATAACCAGACACTGGAGAGACCTGTCAGGAGTAAGCATGGACCAATGGTACCAAATAGTATGGGAAACAGCCCTACTAGAAAAATTAACTAATAAACTGAAACTGACACGGGAACAAACAGAAGAAGCCACCTTCACCCCGGTATGGCTCCCCTTTATCACATACACAGCCCAACAGGACAATGACAATAATCCACCAACAGCATACAAATCAATATGGCTAACCTGATCCAAAACACCCACCCACCTCACTCACACACGAAAACAAAGATCACCACAGCCAATCACAAACAAACAATCACAACCTAGGCCAACCTCAACCTCTCTCACCACCAAAGGAACACAAGTGAACAACACAAGCACGCTGACACCAGACAAATCTAGAAAGATCTCTCTGCCACTTCTTGAAACAATCCAGTATTTTAATATTCTTTTGGAAGCCGCCCAGAGTGGCTAGGGAAGCCCAGCCTGATGGGCGGGGTATAAATTATTATTATTATATATTATTATATATTATTATTATTATCATTATTATTATTATTATAAACTGCTGTGCAAATATTGTTAAAACAGACAATTAAAACAATGCAAAACAATAAATTTAGAAACAATGTTGTAGTAAAGGGGCTCCGGCCACTCTCCCCTCCCTCACCTGCCCTTACCCTCCATGTGGGTCAGGTTTCTGGAACGGAGGCCAGCAGCCATTTACTTTTTGACAAAACAAAACGCCACAGAAATGGTAATGCTGCCACCACTCCGTCTCAGGGCACC
Organism: Podarcis muralis; assembly: GCF_964188315.1. Taxonomy (NCBI): domain Eukaryota; kingdom Metazoa; phylum Chordata; class Lepidosauria; order Squamata; family Lacertidae; genus Podarcis; species Podarcis muralis. The sequence continues at coordinate 2,842,719 of NC_135661.1, forward strand.
CGGAGGCACAGTCCAAGGGAGAAGACTATGCTCCTTTGTTACCGGTTGCCCCACTCTGCAAGCTGCTTCCACAGACTTGCAGGCAGAAATTCATCAGGTATAGCGTAACCAAGTAGTCAGGCGTTGGACCAATAAACATCCATCCCACCCCACCCCACCTACAAAAAATTCAAAAGAAAATTTTCAAGACATTTTAAAAGCACTCTGCACCCCTCCAGCAGTAACAGCAACTGTCCTAGTGAGGCCCGTCAGGCCCTGCCCTGGGCCAGGTGGTAAGTGGCAGGAAGAAGCAGGGCCCCCAGACCCTCACACGGGAGAGTCCTCCTGGGCAGAGGAGACAGAAGACAGAGAGTTTTTAGAGGAGGAAAACATGAAAAAAAATATTCTGAATCAAATGTTGGACTCAACTATTTAAAGCAGCAAAGCGGGTGGCTCCTGTCCACTTTGCTGCTTTAAAGCGAGCCTCAGAGGAGGGAAGGAAGGGGAACCATGGCTTATCTAAGTCCAGTTAATAATGCTGAGCCTGATTTTATATGCATCTCAAAGCCCTTGACATATATACATTATTAAGCCCGGGAGGAGGGAATCCGCTGCAGCCTCGAGCAGCGAAGAGGATCCATGGGTCCCCTTCTTCCCTCCTCCGTGGTTGCTTTGAAGCAGGAAAGTGGGAGAGGAGCTGCTTACACGGGTGTAAGCGGCTTCCCTCCCACTTTGCTGCTTCAAAGGGAGCCACGGAGGAGGGAGGGACCCACGGAATCCCCTTCCCTCCCTCCTCCCCGCCTCAGCTCAGCAGCCGCGGCTCTTGCTGGCTTTACAATGAGCCGGAAGGAGGGACAGACCCGCCTCCCTGTAAAGCCAGCCAGAGCCGCAGGCACACTCTACACAGCTCTTGCTTTAAAGGGAGAGCTGCGCAGAGCTTGTCAGCAGCAGCGGCTCTTGCTGGCTTCGCTCCATAAGACGCCCAGACATTTCCCCTTAATTTTAAGGGGGGAAAAGTGCGTCCAATGGAGCGAAAAATACTATACTATACCCAATTGCTGACACAGCTTGATTAACACAACTCAGCAGAACCTGCTATGTTTCACAGCTGTAAGAGTGGGTTTCGTTACTTGCCCTGGCCCTTAAAGACATACACAACTTGTGAAGCAACAATGAACCTTCACATTTTAAAGTGACCATTAAACAGTTTTATCCTATGCCTGTTTCTTTGTCCTCATTTGCTCTAACAGTTATCGGTTAAAAATAAATAAATCCTAACTGCTACTTTATTTATATGCTCTTTCTTTCTTTTTATCCTGGTCTGTGACCATAATAAAGTTCATACAAGTAGGTTCCAGGGTTAGGTCCCCTGGCCATGGCAACCTAGACTTACCTCCATTTGTTGTTGCTGTCTAGTCGTCTCCGACTCTTCGTGACGCTATACTCAAGTCTTTAAACTTGTCCTGGCTCCTCACCTCCGTGCAACGTGAGAAACTCTGTCGCAACAGGTTGGCACACCTCTGCCCACCTCAGGATGCTGAGGAACTGAGGAACCTCAAACGGTCCCAAGCTCCGTTGCTAGGCAACGGCAGTTGGGAACATGGAATTCCCGGCCTCAGTGCCAAGGTTCTAGGAGAGTCCGTGTGGCCTAGTGGTTAGAAAATGTGAATGCCATGCAACACTAGGGTGATATATATATATATATTCTTTGAAATGTACAGTTTAATACTTTTTCTATTATTTGTATCCTGCTTTGCAGACTCTTGTTGTCTCCTAAAGAAGCTGACAGGATTGAACCCCTGTACTTACTTATGTGTTTGCCGTGTACATTTATGAACGTTTATTTTATATTTGGGACCTTTGAATTCTGAACTCTGAACTCTGGATTAATAACATTTTAGGAATCTTCCAGAACAGCTAATTCTATTGCTGGGAAGGACTCTGTGACAGACTGGGGTTTTAGGAGAGGGGTGGTATGGGGTTGGGGGCAGGTGAGATGGAGGTGCTTGGCAGTGGGTGTGTCGTATGCAGAAAGCATACTCTTCAATTCCTATGAACCACCTCCTTTCAGTTACTGGTTTCTTGGGGTTGGGGCTAAATCCATGATCGGTCAGAGAAAAATGAGCGGTGGCAGGAACCAGTCAAAGCAAGGCAGATCTTAATTTTACTGTTGCGACAGAGTTTCTCACCTTACATGTTGCATGGAGGTGAGGAGCCAAGACAAGTGTGTGTAACAACTTTTAAAGACTTGAGAAAATGCCAATAATTATAATAATAACTTACTTTTTATCCCCCCCCCCCAATCTGGCTGGGTTTCCCTTAGCCCAGAGGTTTTGGACTTTCTTGAGTCCACGGCTCCCTTGACCAACTACATTCTTTCTGTGAGGCTCAGGAGCCCAGCTACGTCACCCCTTGCCAGCAGAGCTGGCAGCCTCTCGTCCTTTTTCTGACTCCTTTCCTTGTGGAGTGTTCCCTCTTCTCCTCTCCTTCGGAGTCCTCTGGACAGCCGCAGGTGTCGCCCCTTCCCTAAAGAGAGCTGCCTCCTCACGCTGCCCCACAGGGGCCTGGGAAGCACCCCCTGGCCAGCTCCAGAGGCACCGTTCGCCTGGGGAGCTTGTAGCCAGGGGTGCTGCAACAAACAGCTGCACAAGCCTTTGGGAGGCAGAGATGCCAGAAGGGATGGGGGGGGAGAAAGAGGGACAGAGGCCAGTGTTACTCACGGCACCCTTGACCATCATTCAAGGCACCAAAGGGTGCCACAGAAACCGGGGCATATAAAAGCAGTTTGCCCCCAATTGAGTGAAAAGAAGCCTCCAGTTTTGACTTCGATTCCTGCGGTGCGCATGATCTAGCAACCGGAGGAAGATTGGGAAGCGGAACAGCAAGAATCAGGAACTAGGGAAAGCCCGGTCCCGGAGGGGAAGGGTGGGGCAGCTCCTGACGCTATAGCTTCCAAACCAGCTGTAGCCACTTCAAGTGCAGTTATTGTGGGACCTGTGAGTCCTGGTGCTGCTCCAAGTGTGCCTGATGTGAAGTGGGCTAATTCAAAGTTTACAGCCCCCATTGAGATCAACGGAATTGCTGTGAACTCTTTCCGAGACACTGGGTCTGACATTACCAGTGTGCCCAGAGATTTGGTTTTGCCCATACAGATGCAGGCTAACCCCTTAAAGATTAGCCCCTATGGTGTGAATGAGATTTTTCAACCTACTGCCATTGTTCCAGTATCGTATAAGGGGTACTATGGAAACCACCTAACTATAGTACATGATCCTGAAGTGTGCAAAAGTCCTGTCCTGGTGGGGAACGATTGGGGATTTAAGGTTTACCAACAACAACTTGCGGTGAACTCTTTTTCCATCAAGGTCTTACCCACCCAGGTACAGGGGATGGGAAACTGGGGAACAACACCTCAAGGTTTGAGGGCTGAGGGAATGTTGGGCACCTGATGCTATAACTCCCAAAACCACTGGAACTGCTGTTCCTGAGAAATCGGTTGGGAAGAGGATGGCTTAATACGCACTCCCACCCCTGGTGTTAACTGGCCCACCTCAGTGTCTAGCACACCTCCCAGTGTTCACCTTCATCGAATTGTTGTGCCTTCCTTTCGAAGCATAGACTCTGATATTGTGACTGCCAAAAGACTTAGTTTTGTCCCAGCTGAACCAGTCCGATTTTCGGAAGAGTAATCCTAGTGGTGGAAATTTAATTCCCCAATCTGTTCCAGTCCCTGAACCCCAAGTTTGTGCAAACCTGACTTTGGGTCAGGTCTTACCCACCCAGGTACAGGGGATGGGAAACTGGGGAACAACACCTCAAGGTTTGAGGGCTTAGGGAAGCCTTATCCCGGATGGGAGGGGTGAAGGTTGGGCGCCTGATGCTATAACTCCCAAAACCACTGGAACTGCTGTGACTGCTGTTCCTGAGAAATCGGTTGGGAAGAGGGTTGGCTTAATACGTACTGCCACCCCTGGTGTTAACTGGCCCACCTCAGCATCTAGCACACCTCCCAGTGTTCACCTTCATCAAATTGTTGTGCCTTCCTTTCGAAGCATAGACTCTGATATTGTGACTGCCAAAAGACTTAGTTTTGTCCCAGCTGAACCAGTCCGATTTTCGGAAGAGTAATCCTAGTGGTGGAAATTTAATTCCCCAATCTGCAACTATTGATTCAGTTCCCTCCCAGGATTTTATGAGGGATCCCTTTGTTCCAGTCCCTGAACCCCAAGTTTGTGCAAACCTGACTTTGGGGGAAGGGGTTTTGAAATCTACAGTTCCTTTCCAGCAGCTTGCAGCGACCCCCCTAGCGACGCAGACTGTGAAAGATGCAAGCGTGTCCTGTCAGCCAAAAGCTGAGAGGCAAGAAGAGAAAGGGGGGCCAGCTCAGCCCAGCCAAGCCGCTGTGGAGAGTTTAGATTCCTCTGCCATGGTGGGAGATTTGGCCGCGTTTGAAGTAAAGCGGAGATTTGGTCACTCTCTCCTAGGTCATTTAGAAACTGCGGAAAAGTCTCTTTGCACAATAGAGTTTACCCCCTTTGTGCCTGAAAAAGAGTTTTTCTATCCACAGCTCAAGGACTTTAAAGACCCAGTCGATATGTTTATTGTTTTTCAAAAAAGGTTTTGTAATGCAAATGTTTGTGTGGAGAAGAAATGGGATTTGGTGGGTCTTTTACAGAACTTTAGTCCTAGGAAACAGTGTGGTTATGTTATGAGTAAAAGTGTTTTTAGGTTTGATTGGGATTCCATCCTACCCCAACTCTGTGTTCGAAATCTGTTAGGAATTTTGGTTGAGATTTACTCAAGGAGCCCAGAGTTTGTGTCAGACCAGCCAGCTTTTGGCAAGCTCCTAGAAAATCCTTTGTCCATGCTCAGAGGGAGATGGGAGGGATTGGAAGACGTTGACTTAATTTTTTCTAAGTCATGGCCAGAACACCTTAAGCATGTGCAGAGAGCTTTGGCCCAATTGCAAGATGCAAACCTGACCGTTAAAATGTATAAATGTCGGTTTGCTCAAGGAGAAGTGAGTGATTTCGGATTTAGATTGGGCTTGGGAAACATCAAATCCCTGGGAGCAGAAATCCATTGTGTACTGGAATGGCTCTTACACCAATTCAAGCAAGCCGCTGAGTTGTTAACACAAGCCCTTGTAAGTTTAAACAAAAAAAATTCCTTGCAGTAGCACCTTAAAGACCAACTAAGTTAGTTCTTGGTATGAGCTTTCGTGTGCATGCACACTTCTTCAGATACACTGAGAAACTTGTAAGTTTGTGGGTGATTCTAGCCCCTGACCAGCAACCTCCTTTTGAAATGCAAACCAATGCCAGTCAAATAGGATTAGGAGAAGCTTTGTTCCAATGGGACAATGAGAGAAGTTGGCAACCTGTGGTGCACCTGAGCAAAGACATGACCCCAGAATTGGCCCTACTAAACATCTTCCAAGACAACAATGCCCATTTACACCACAAAGAACTCATAACCCACCTACTTTCAGCAGCCAGAAACACCATGACCAGACACTGGAGAGACCTGTCAGGAGTAAGCATGGACCAATGGTACCAAATAGTATGGGAAACAGCCCTACTAGAAAAATTAACTAATAAACTGAAACTGACACGGGGACAAACAGAAGAAGCCACCTTCACCCCGGTATGGCTCCCCTTTATCACATACACAGCCCAACAGGACAATGACAATAATCCACCAACAGCATACAAATCAATATGGCTAACCTGATCCAAAACACCCACCCACCTCACTCACACACGAAAACAAAGATCACCACAGCCAATCACAAACAAACAATCACAACCTAGGCCAACCTCAACCTCTCTCACCACCAAAGGAACACAAGTGAACAACACAAGCACGCTGACACCAGACAAATCTAGAAAGATCTCTCTGCCACTTCTTGAAACAATCCAGTATTTTAATATTCTTTTGGAAGCCGCCCAGAGTGGCTAGGGAAGCCCAGCCTGATGGGCGGGGTATAAATTATTATTATTATATATTATTATATATTATTATATATTATTATTATTATCATTATTATTATTATTATAAACTGCTGTGCAAATATTGTTAAAACAGACAATTAAAACAATGCAAAACAATAAATTTAGAAACAATGTTGTAGTAAAGGGGCTCCGGCCACTCTCCCCTCCCTCACCTGCCCTTACCCTCCATGTGGGTCAGGTTTCTGGAACGGAGGCCAGCAGCCATTTACTTTTTGACAAAACAAAACGCCACAGAAATGGTAATGCTGCCACCACTCCGTCTCAGGGCACCCGGAGGCACAGTCCAAGGGAGAAGACTATGCTCCTTTGTGCCCCACTCTGCAAGCTGCTTCCACAGACTTGCAGGCAGAAACTCATCAGGTATAGCGTAACCAAGTAGTCAGGCGTTGGACCAATAAACATCCATCCCACCCCACCCCACCTACAAAAAATTCAAAAGAAAATTTTTAAGACATTTTAAAAGCACTCTGCACCCCTCCAGCAGTAACAGCAACTGTCCGGGTGAGGCCCGTCAGGCCCTGCCCTGGGCCAGGTGGTAAGTGGCAGGAAGGAGCAGGGCCCCCAGACCCTCACACGGGAGAGTCCTCCTGGGCAGAGGAGACAGAAGACAGAGAGTTTTTAGAGGAGGAAAACATGGGGGGAAAAATATTCTGAATCAAATGTTGGACTCAACTATTTAAAGCAGCAAAGCGGGTGGCTCCTGTCCACTTTGCTGCTTTAAAGCGAGCCTCAGAGAAGGGAAGGAAGGGGAACCATGGCTTATCTAAGTCCAGTTAATAATGCTGAGCCTGATTTTATATGCATCTCAAAGCCCTTGACATATATACATTATTAAGCCCGGGAGGAGGGAATCCGCTGCAGCCTCGAGCAGCGAAGAGGATCCATGGGTCCCCTCCTTCCCTCCTCCGTGGCTGCTTTGAAGCAGGAAAGTGGGAGAGGAGCTGCTTACACGGGTGTAAGCGGCTTCCCTCCCACTTTGCTGCTTCAAAGCGAGCCACGGAGGAGGGAGGGACCAACGGAATCCCCTTCCCTCCCTCCTCCCCGCCTCAGCTCAGCAGCCGCGGCTCTTGCTGGCTTTACAATGAGCCGGAAGGAGGGACAGACCCGCCTCCCTGTAAAGCCAGCCAGAGCCGCAGGCACACTCTACACAGCTCTTGCTTTAAAGGGAGAGCTGCGCAGAGCTTGTCGGCAGCAGCGGCTCTTGCTGGCTTCGCTCCATAAGACGCACAGACATTTCCCCTTACTTTTTAAGGGGGGGAAAGTGCGTCCAATGGAGCGAAAAATACGGTACTATACCCAATTGCTGACACAGCTTGATTAACACAACTCAGCAGAACCTGCTATGTTTCACAGCTGTAAGAGTGGGTTTCGTTACTTGCCCTGGCCCTTAAAGACATACACAACTTGTGAAGCAACAATGAACCTTCACATTTTAAAGTGACCATTAAACAGTTTTATCCTATGCCTGTTTCTTTGTCCTCATTTGCTCTAACAGTTATCGGTTAAAAATAAATAAATCCTAACTGCTACTTTATTTATATGCTCTTTCTTTCTTTTTATCCTGGTCTGTGACCATAATAAAGTTCATACAAGTAGGTTCCAGGGTTAGGTCCCCTGGCCATGGCAACCTAGACTTACCTCCATTTGTTGTTGCTGTCTAGTCGTCTCCGACTCTTCGTGATGCTATACTCAAGTCTTTAAACTTGTCCTGGCTCCTCACCTCCGTGCAACGTGAGAAACTCTGTCGCAACAGGTTGGCACACCTCTGCCCACCTCAGGATGCTGAGGAACTGAGGAACCTCAAACGGTCCCAAGCTCCGTTGCTAGGCAACGGCAGTTGGGAACATGGAATTCCCGGCCTCAGTGCCAAGGTTCTAGGAGAGTCCGTGTGGCCTAGTGGTTAGAAAATGTGAATGCCATGCAACACTAGGGTGATAGATATATATATTCTTTGAAATGTACAGTTTAATACTTTTTCTATTATTTGTATCCTGCTTTGCAGACTCTTGTTGTCTCCTAAAGAAGCTGACAGGATTGAACCCCTGTACTTACTTATGTGTTTGCCGTGTACATTTATGAACGTTTATTTTATATTTGGGACCTTTGAATTCTGAACTCTGAACTCTGGATTAATAACATTTTAGGAATCTTCCAGAACAGCTAATTCTATTGCTGGGAAGGACTCAGTGACAGACTGGGGTTTTAGGAGAGGGGTGGTATGGGGTTGGGGGCAGGTGAGATGGAGGTGCTTGGCAGTGGGTGTGTCATATGCAGAAAGCATACTCTTCAATTCCCATGAACCACCTCCTTTCAGTTACTGGTTTCTTGGGCTTGGGGCTAAATCCATGATCGGTCAGAGAAAAATGAGCGGCGGCAGGAACCAGTCAAAGCAAGGCAGATCTTAATTTTACTGTTGCGACAGAGTTTCTCACCTTACATGTTGCATGGAGGTGAGGAGCCAAGACAAGTGTGTGTAACAACTTTTAAAGACTTGAGAAAATGCCAATAATTATAATAATAACTTACTTTTTATACCCCCCCCCCAATCTGGCTGGGTTTCCCTTAGCCCAGAGGTTTTGGACTTTCTTGAGTCCACGGCTCCCTTGACCAACTACATTCTTTCTGTGAGGCTCAGGAGCCCAGCTACGTCACCCCTTGCCAGCAGAGCTGGCAGCCTCTCGTCCTTTTTCTGACTCCTTTCCTTGTGGAGTGTTCCCTCTTCTGGGAACTTGTGCGCCCATCTCACTCAAGAGGCCGGGGGCCAGCGCTGTCCGGAGACACTTCCGGGTCACGTGGCCAGCGTGACAAAGCTGCATCTGGCGAGCCAGCGCAGCACACGGAAACGGCGTTTACCTTCCCGCCAGTAAGCGGTCCCTATTTATCTACTTGCACCCGGGGGTGCTTTCGAACTGCCAGGTTGGCAGGAGCAGGGACCGAGCAGCGGGAGCGCACCCCGCCGCGGGGATTCGAACCGCCGACCTTTCGATCGGCAAGCCCTAGGCGCTGATGCTTTTACCCACAGTGCCACCTGCGTCCCCTTTGAGTCTAGAGAGCCATAAATGCTCTCAGTGGTTGCTACAGAGGAAAAATTCCCCCAACAATTCAGTGTGAAAGAGGAGCCCCTTCATTCTCTAATTGGAAGAGCATATCATCTTATGGTAGCTGAAATGGGGTGGACATCTCATACCCTGATTTTGTTCCTGTGGGATGCAGGGAACAAGTTTGCGTATCCTGACCACCAGGCAATGGATGTAGACTTTACCCTTCATGAAATTACAGCGGGAAATTCCCCTGAAATAAATACTGGAGCTATATGAGAATTATCATTATAGTCCTTGGTGTTTCCTAGTTTGAGGAAACTTGGCACGAAATCAGCACCTAAGAAAGACCACACAGTACTTTTATTTATATATATTTATAGTCCCATCTTCCTGGCTGTGGTTGAAAACCTCAAAACAGCTTGCAGAGGTAAAGAGAGTTTAAGATACAATGTATAATTTCCCCTCTCCTAATTAAAAAAAATTTAAAGCAGGAAGCAGAAGAATAGGTTAACAAATGCAACTTTGATAACCATCGCCACATACCTGACTTGTTTCTGAAGAATCTTGTTCTGCAACTCAGCCAACAAATCTGAAAGTTACTTGGCCATTGGTCTTGCAAGCTGGGGCTTGATGAAGTCACTGGACTCTACCTGGAGGATTGCATGTTAGCCGTCCCCAAACTTCAACACCAGTAAAAACATTAGTAAATGCAGAGACTTGATCCACCATGCATTTAAAACAAGATGATAGTAGTTTAAACAGGCATGACTTCCCCCAAAGAATTCTGGGAGCTGTAGTTTAAGGGTCTGGAGAGTTGTTATGACCTAGCACTGAGATGATGCAAACTCTTAAAGCACCATTAAAAAACCTTAAGAAGAGAGTGTTTTTAAGGCCCATTTCTAAGACTACAGTCATACCTTGGATCTTGACCGCCTTGTGAGTCTAATGTTTTGGCTCCCAAATGCCACAAACCCGGAAGTGAATGTTCCAGTTTGCAAACGTTATTTGAAATCTGAACATCCTCCACGGCTTCTGATTGGCTGCAGGAGCTTCCTGCAGCCAATCAAAAGCCACGCCTTGGTTTCCAGACATTTTGGGAGTTGAATGGACTTCCGGAACGGATTCCATCTGACTTCTGAGGTACCACTGTAGTAACTTTGGTGTTCAATTTGCAGCTTTGCTTGGGAGGGAAGTGTGGCAAGTCTTGCATACCCTCCAAGTCTGAGTGTTGGGAACAAGGGCAGCGGCAATTGGCTCCTCTTTCCACCTCCTTCTCTCATTTTTATTATACATTTTTATTGGTTTTTTTTAAACATATCATTTCCAACAATCATTTAACATAACTTCTTATCTTATACAGTATTTTTGACTTACGTCAACATCTGAAGATTTTCCGTTCTTTATCACTTGTTCTGCATTTCTTAATTTCTCTATTACTTTTAATTATCCTTAACTAATAATTCTCATCATAGTCTTTCTTGCAATATTTCAAATAGTCCTCCTTACAGAACTTCTTGCAGTCCTACTAGCGTAATCTGATTATTACAATTGCTTTTCAAATAGTTCAAATATTTACTCCAGTCTTCTAAGAATCTCTGATCCCACAGATTTCAAATCCTTCCAGTTAATTTATCTAATTCTGCATTGTCCACTTCCCACATCCTTCTCGCCAGCTTTCCAGCAGCATTTTTTGAAGCCCTGCTAAATGGACAGTTTGGTCTATCCAGCTCAGCAATGCTAATGAATTAAAGCTAACCCCTTACCCTGTTCGCCACTTCTGTTACAATTGCAGTCCATGCATTTAGAAGCAGTTTGGGTCATGATGCCACCACCTGAAATTAGATCCGCATTTTGGGAATGAGAAACAGGATCTGGGTGTCTCCTCAGCAGAGCTGCTGCTCACATAACCCTTTCAGAGCTGGTTTCTGCTCCAGTTGTAATTGCTCTTGGCACCAGTGCTATTTTCTTCTCCAGAGTGGCTGCCAGCTGGAGAGAGTCCCAGTCAAGGAGCCAGGATCAGGCTCCCTCCTTAGCAAACTTTGATCCGTATCAAAAAAACCAACAACCCTAACTTTGATCCATACCCACAGTCATAGCTCCAGCAGGAATGCAGTCAGGCTGCTAGGGGTTAGTTGAGGTGACGGGAGCAAGTGAGTTTCTCTGTCTCTGTCTCTCTCACGTCCACACAGCAGAGGTGAAGCTCGGGTGATAAAGATGACTAAAGCAGTGAATGTGTGTCTGTGACAAAGAAGTTTGTGCAGTTTGGACTCAGAACCTACTTGCTATCCTTCCCGCTGCTAAGCAAATCAGTCCCTTAAGCCAAGAAATAGTATTCTCTATGAAATTGAATATCAATATACGTATCAACGCTTTGAGATTAGACCACTGAAGAAGCCCGGAAAACCACCTTGGGAGTGTGCTACCTGCAAGCCCCAGTAAAAAGGCCCCATCGGGGGCGAACAGCGGCCTCTTGATTACTTGGACTGCCAGGGCGAAACAGGTGCAAAACGCCGGCACCCTGTCTACAACTTCATTAACATCCATCTACAACTTGTCAGCGGTTCGAATCCCCGTGACGGGGTGAGCTCCCGTTGCTCAGTCCCTACTCCTGCCAACCTAGCAGTTCGAAAGCACGTCAAAGTGCAAGAAGATAAATAGGTACCGCTCTGGCGGGAAGGTAAACGGTGTTTCCGTGCGCTGCTCTGGTTCGCCAGAAGCGGCTTAGTCATGCTGGCCACATGACCCGGAAGCTGTACGCCGGCTCCCTCGGCCAATAAAGCGAGATGAGTGCCGCAACCCCAGAGTCAGTCACGACTGGACCTAATGGTCAGGGGTCCCTTTACCTTTACCTTTACAACTTCACTAGCATCTCTCGGTATTGTGAACAACACCGGACTTACCTTTTGTTGGTATCACTTTGAGAAGCCAAGTTACAGGGAACCAGGCAGAGGGCCTTCTCGGTAGTGGTGCCTGCCCTGTGAAACGCCCTCCCACCAGATGTCAAAGAGAAGAACAACGACCAGACTTTTAGAAGACATCTGAAGGCAGCCCTATTTAGGGAAGCTTTTAATGTTTAACAGACCACTGTATTTTAATACTTTGTTGGAAGCCACCCAGGGTGGCTGGGGAGACCCAGTCAGATGGGCAGGGTATAAATAATAAATTATTATTATTATTATTATTATTATTATTATTATTATTATTATTATTATTATTATTTCTTCATGAACTTACCTAAAAAGATAAATAAAACAAAAGACGTGAGTTAAGCATTTAAAAAATCTATTGAAATCAGACATTGTAAGTTCATCTTAGACTGGGCAGTTTGCAAGTTTCTGTGGCTTTGCACAAGGTTTTGTATTTTTCTCAGAAGATTGATGTCAGAGACTGCCTCCAGGTCCCAGCTCACAGAGGACCAACGCTAGCCAGCGGTAATATACAAAAGTCTTTATTAAAGTACATTATCCATTTTCAAACCCTAGCGTGCGTCTCTACGTCTAGACACTAGACCGGCGAAGCTCCGTCTGAGTCTCCGCCCCCTGTACACCAGCTTAAGCCTCTAGCCTTACTCCACCTTTTCCGTCTCTCCTTCCGCCTCTGGGTCCTACCACCCCCCGGGGTCCCTTCCTTCCTGGACGCTTCGGAGGCGGACCCCTCGGACTCTTCCCCCTCCCTTCGGCGGGCTTTAGGACCTGGCTCCCTATCCGGGCTGCTCATTGCGCCACCCTCTTGTACATTTGAACTTGGCGCGCGCGCGCTGCCTCCGACCTTCCTTTTGACCGTTTCCTCACTCTCTGATGCAGGTGTGGCTAACCCTGACTCATGTCCTTCCACTGACGGAAAGCTGCCTGATGCCGATGCCTGGGACTCCTCCCCCCTACTGCTCTCCGGTGGGGAAGCTGGTCCCGATTTCCAGCTGCTGCTCTCTGAGTCCCCTCTGGCCCCTCCTTCCTGAGGTGTCCCCTCTGGCAACCCCCTAGCTCTGACCACGGGAGCCCCTTTCTGTGAATCCTCCGATTCGCTGGAGAGACTTAGAGACCTCGGGCGGCTCTCATCGCTCACTTCCCCCTCGGATTCCTCCCCCTCGGTCTCTAATTCCTCCCTTTCATGTCCCTCTGCTCCTGAGCCCCTGACAATTGATAAAGAATATGTAATTATTTTGGTAATTATTGTGTGTATATTAGTTGCCAATGTGTTGCAAGAGTCATACTACATCCTTCCCACTGCAGTATTTTGGTTAGCCACTGTGAGAACAGGATACTGCCCTTAGAGGGCAATCGTTCTCCTGATCCTGCAGGCTCTCCTTAGGACTCCAGCCCTGGCACTGACTACATCTCTGGGTAGGACAAGTGAAAACCCAGTATAAAATGTGCCGTGGCTCAGCTCGGCTGCTTTTACTGTTGGGTATTGATTTAGAAGGGGGCGTGGGTGGCGCTGTGAGTTAAACCACAGAGCCTAGGGCTTGCCGATCAGAAGGTTGGCAGTTCGAATCCCCGCGACGGGGTGAGCTCCCGTTGTTCGGTCCCTGCTCCTGCCAACCTAGCAGTTCAAAAGCACGTCAAAGTGCAAGTAGATAGATAGGTACCACTCCGGCGGGAAGGTAAACAGCGTTTCCGTGTGCTGCTCTGGTTCGCCAGAAGCGGCTTAGCCATGCTGGACACATGACCCGGAAGCTGCACACCGGCTCCCTCGGCCAGTAAAGCGAGATGAGCGCCGCAACCCCAGAGTCGGCCACGACAGGGATCCCTTTACCTTTATTGATTTGGAAATGTTCCTGGCCTTCCAAGATCCACCTGCTTCTAAAATGAATGCCAGCATTCTGACTTGGAGGTTGCTGGGGGCAGCAGCTGGCTGTGTTCCTAAGATGTGGGGCGAGTGGAAAAAAGAAGCCCTAGCAACCAGCAACACGGAAATTTTCATCCTGTGCTAAATCCTCTGCAGAACCAACTTGTTAGAATTTGCAAACATTCCCCCCCCCCCAGCTCACCTTAGATGGCTTTTGTTGCTTGGAAGAAGGTGTGAGGGTTGAGGAGGTACTTGGCAGTAAGTACCAGTTAGCTCAGCCAGCCAGGGCATTGCTGGAAAGACCTTGAATCTTTGCTTCTCTTGTTTTCTTCGAGATTGGAGAAGGCTAATCTGCTGCCTTGGGCTACACCTCCCATCAGCCACAGCCGGTCCAGAGGCACCCTCTGTAAACTCCTTTGGAAGGCTTATGCCCAGGCCCAGGCAGAGGGGTGGCGGCCATGTGGGCCATTGGCCCGGGCCTCTGATTCCAAATGGGGCCTCGGTCAGCATATTCACAATCGCAGGGGAGGCACTGGGGCAGAGGCGCAAAGGCGGTGGGCAGAGGAGTGGGATGAGTTTCAATATATTAAAAAGAATTAAGTCTTTCTTTCAAGCAACAATAGCTCAAGAACGCCTACATGGTTTAGCAATGATAAACATAAACCACAATAAGGCGAAGTTGCTTGATTTTTCCTGCGTAATTCAAGAATTCACAGAAAAGAAAGCTAGGAAGGCATTTTTAAATGTAAATACTTAAAATAATCCTTTTCCCTGTGTATTTTTAAAAAGCACTATGGTATATCTATATTTTCCATTTTGCCTTTATATGCAGATACGGTTCAAGCCTTGAAATAAAATTATTTGTCAGCATATCTTTTGTGAAAATTATTTATATACTTATTTATAAGACTTCAGTTATCCAAAGTAGATAACATTATCTACCTGGCCCCGGCCTCTGCCTGGCTCTGCGAGGCCCTGCTTATGCCATAACAAATAAGCCAGCCCAGGGATGTCTTAGCCCAAGGGGGCCGTTATTCCCATCAGGGCCACATGCCTGTGGTGGGTTGGGGCCAGAGGTAAAAGTGGGGGGGGGGGGAGGCAATATAAATTTTATCTTTGCTGCTAGCAACAATCGCTTTGCTCTGCCTCCACAGCTGGAGGCAGTAAGTCGTCTGCATCCCAGTTGCTGGAAACTTCAGGAGGGGAGAGGGCTCTCGAACTCAAGTCCTGCTTGTGGGCTTCCTATTGGGGCTTCTGGGTGGCCGCTGTGAGAACAGGATGCTGGAGTAGGCCGATTTTTGCATGCTTACACGCCACCCCCCCCCCTCATCCAGACGAGCAAAATGCATTACAGTTGTACCTCAAGTTACAAACGCCTCAGGTTACAAACGCTTCAGGTTACAAACTCCGCCAACCTGGAAGAGTTACCTCAAGTTGAGAACGTTGCCTCAGGATGAGAACGGAAATCATGTGCCGGTGGCGCAGCGCCTCTAGTTCAGAACAGTTTCAGGTTAAGAACAGACCTCCGGAACAAATTAAGTTCATAACTAGAGGTACCACTGTATTGGGGTTCAAAGGCAACATTCCAGTCAGGTCAAGGAAAAAACGGTGTGTGGAGAAGCAAGGAAGGCCAGTGATGGGTGTGGTCTGCAGAGAGTTTGAGGGCCAGGCAGAGAGGTGCAGGGGCCATATTTGTTCTCTGGGAGCCTGAGGTTCCCCACCCCAAGTTAGCCTTTTGGGTGCCGCAAAGTTCCTTGCCGGTTTTGTGGCTGTGTGATGGTTTCCTTCCTTCCTTCCTTCCTTCCTTCCTTCCTTCCTTCCTTCCTTCCTTCCTTCCTTCCTTCCTTCCTTCCTTCCTTCCCTCCCTCCCCTCCCTCCCTTTTTTATTAAAAATGCCGTAAAATGGCTACATACAAATTCAATAAAACCAAGAATACAGCACAAAGTGATACATAGTTTAGCAATTTCAGTTCCAGAGCCACAATGTGTTGATTAAAACCTGAGAAAATAAAATTGTTTTCTGACCACCTGCCTATATTATACGAAGCAGGTGCCAGGCAAATGTCGTTTTACATGGTCTTAAAACAGTCCGTATAGGTTCTCCACGGATGGGTTTGTCAGGCTGGCAGGAGAACTTTCCTTTCCTCTTCTCTTAAGTATGAAGAGAAGGGAGATACTGTGCGGTTCTTACGCATAACCAAAGTACCTTTTCGGTGGCAGTGTCTTTACTGTAAAAAGGAGGAGGGTCCCTCATTTTGATTCCTTTTGAGGGGGTCAGCAGGGAATATATGGCTCTGCTCTCGGAACGTAAAACATTTTGCACAACGGCCCTTGTACAAACAACAGGGCATCCAGACCAGACAACCAAAGGGAGCGTTTATGCTTGACAAACAGAAGGGTGTCTCTAGAGGGCTGGATCTCCACTGCCCATTGGAGCAGCGGGCAGAGATTGGAGGGAGTGCCAGGGCCGGCCTCTGATTGGCAAGCCAGGTCTGGCATCCGCAGGTCTGGGCTGGGCTCTGGCTGGAGCAGGAGGGCACCTTTGAATGCACACCTTAGTTGGCTTTGTATGTGCAGTTACTGAGAGCCCAAGCGGCGTCTGTTTGCATAGCTGTAGAGCGGAGGCTCAGAGGCTGCTGTTGTTCTTGGCGGGAGTCCATTTTGGAGAGTGGCTGTGCACTTGATCCAAGCAAGGTCAGCGAGCCTGAGAGTCTCACTGGGTGTGCACGTGGACAGCCGCAGGAAATAACCTGGAGCGCAGCAAAAAGCCTGTCCAGCTGCAGTGGACAATTGCATGGAAGGATCACTCCACCAGGCAAGTGTTGCGATGGGTCTTGCAGGTTTGGGCTCTTGTCCCTTCTCCCCGCCTCGCTGCTTGCCCAGCCCTGATCTCCGCCTTGGAAATATCCTTTATTGTAAATGACCTCCTGCTCCAACTCCCTTTGCTCAGAGTGAAAAAGTCTGAAAAAGTCTCACCTGGAAAAGGCAAGTGATGTCTTAACCCTTGTTCCCTTGCAAAACCCCTAAATGTTTAGTGTGTGATTTGTGGCAGCCATGGAAAGAGAAGAGTCTTAGTTCGGTGGTGGAGGAAATCTTGCTTCAGATCCCCAGTGGCATCTTCTGGTAGGGCTGGAAATCTTCCGTGCCTGAAGCCCTGGAAAGCTGCTGCCAGCCAGTGTAGACTACAATTTGGCCGTTTTTTTTATTTTAGTTTATTGTTTTTAATCAGATTATGATGCGGATATGTTGATTGGCTGTTTTTATTGGGAAATTAATAAAAATGATTTAAAAAACAGCAACAGTCATACATCAGGGTGCAATTAATTCTTCCTTACTTACATGCTGTAAAAGTAAACCTCATTTATTCACTTCTGTATATATATCCCACTGTATATATATTCCCCACACACATATAATCCCCACAACAATCTTGCGAGGTAGACTAGGCTGAGAGACAGTGACCAGCCCAAGGTCCCCCTATGAACTTCTGGGTTCAAGTGGGGATTTGAAACTTGGCCTACCAAATCCCAATCCAACCACTACAACCACACTGACTCACTTGCTGGGTATAAAAATGAGCCATCCCTTCAGTTTTTAATTCAGGGGGAGCAAAACACGTGTAAGCTACCAGGAAGTGTTTAAAAAGATGCAGCACGCAAGTATAGGTGCAAATTGATGTTTTAATTTTCTCTCCCTCCCCTGCAAGGCGTTCCCTGCCCTGGGCGGTCAGTACTCACCCCAAACGGCGAGTTGAAGATGTCCGACCCATTTTCTGGGCCTCCAGGCCGAAGAGTTACATCTACCAAACTCAGGAATGGGATGAGTTTCCTAATGGCCGCTGGTGAGTGTGGCGGGGGGGGGGGGAGGTGGATGTATCCCTCTGGAAAGATCTGGTTGAACTGGGAAGCGATGGGAGGCCTATCTGAATTAAAACAGAAGATGCCAGAAAGATGCAACGGTTATAGACCAGTTGAGGTAGTTATATATCATTTTTATTAAATTTTACATTTCAAAATATTCTTTTAAACAACCTTAAATCCGTGACATCCCTTCTTCTCTTTCCGTGGTTCATTTTGCATACCATACGCCCTGCGTATTTTACATGAACTAAACCATTCAGGAAACCATTGTTACATCCATCAAAACTTATTTACCCTGCTGAATTTATCTTAATGCTGTCAGCAGAAAAGGACGAAAAGACGGCTGCTTTGGTGGACATCAGCAGCCGGGCGATTCTTTGCGAATTGCAGAGCGCGCCTTTCAAACCATTCTCAAGATCTTTTCTCCATAATTCGCACGTGGAATCAGACACCCCCAAACACAGTCAGAACCCTGGATTATTTTTGAATCCTCCAATGACCAGCTTGTGGGCTAATAATTCTAACTTGTGGCAGCTGAGCCAATTAAGCCTTCAGAACCCAGATCAAGGTGTTTCCTCCCTTCCGATGGAGACTGGTGGAGCTTAGGCAGATGTACATTCCCAAGTAATTAAGGATAGATAACATTACAGAGGGTATGTTCATAACTTTGAACGCAGGTGTAAACCTTCAATTTAGCCCGAAATTTCCTTTCCCATAGTCATCCTCTCACGCCCTTGGAGCCAACAGGCTCACGGGTTAAAGCAACAGGACGGTTCCCATAATTCTTACTGGTTTCCCACAAGGCCTCATTTTCTACTTGACCAAAGAAAAGCTGCTAAGAAAGTACTAACTTTACTACACATTCCCTTGTTCGATTCATTATTTCATGAAATGGATATACCACTTAACTGTATAAAATCAAAAAATCAGAGGGGGATTTGCCCTGCCGGACTTAAGGTTGTACTATGAAGCTGCATCCCTCTGCTGGATGAAAGATTGGTTTTTGTTAGAAAACACTGATGTCCTAGATCTGGAAGGGTTCAACAATGCTTTTGGATGGCATGCATATTTGTGGTACGACAAGGTAAAGTCTCATAAGTTATTTAAAAACCATATTGTCAGGAAATCTTTGTTTACTGTCTGGACTAAATACAAGGACTTACTTGAAAACAAGACTCCGAGGTGGCTGTCACCAATGGAGGCTAAGGCCACAAAAATACTTAATATGGGGGGTGGCTGGGCAAAATACTGTGAAATAATAGAAAAAGTAGGGGACACTTGGAGGTTGCAGAGCTTTGAAAAATTGAAAGGAAAGGTGCGAGACTGGTTTCATTACGCCCAAATTTTAGAGATCTTTAAAAAGGACAAAAAAATTGGTTTCCAGGTGGAAAAATCAAAATTAGAGTCAGAACTACTTGAACCTAAGACGAAAGTGCTTTCAAGAATGTATAACTTGTTGCTTAAATGGAATACTCAAGATGAGACAGTTAAATCAGCCATGATAAAATGGGCACAAGATATTGGATACAACATTATGTTTGAAGACTGGGAAAGGTTATGGACCACCGGTATGAAATTTACGGCATGTAGTGCCTTAAAAGAAAATATTATGAAAATGATGTACAGGTGGTACATGACCCCAGTCAAACTTGCAAAGATATATCATTTGTCTGATAATAAATGTTGGAAATGTAAGGAGGCTGAAGGAACATTCTTTCACCTCTGGTGGACATGCCCGAGGGTGAAGGCTTTTTGGGAAATGATTTATAACGAGTTGAAAAAGGTATTTAAGTATACCTTTCATAAGAAACCAGAAGCCTTCCTCCTGGGCATTGTGGGCCAGAGAGTGTTAAAGAAAGATAGAACTTTCTTTCTATATGCAACTACAGCAGCAAGAATTCTTATAGCCAAATACTGGAAGGCACAGGAGTTACCCACACTGGAAGAATGGCACACGCAACTGATGGATTACATGGAATTGGCTGAAATGACCGGCAGAATCCGAGACCAGGGAGAAGAGGCAGTGGAAGAGGACTGGAAAAAATTTAAGGACTATTTACAAAAACATTTTAAGTTATATGAATGTTGAGAATTTGCTAAGTTTTGAGAAAAACATGCTTCAGTATTGAGATTCGGAAATGATTGAAACTAAGTTATGTTCGAGAAAAGTTTAACTTTTAGAGTAAATAATTAGATGAAAATACAAATACACATGAAACAAGGTTTTAATTTGCTGTTGATTTTTATTGTAAAGAATGCAGGGATGGAGGACGTGGGGAAGTCCAGTTGATGTTGAAAAAGGATTTGAAAAAGTGAATCTTTTTTTCTTGTTTCTCTACTTTGTAAAAAAAAAAAGCTTTTGTTGTGCTATTGACGATGTATTAATGTTGTACTTTGACCCTGGAAAACAAAACAATAAAAAATATTAAAAAAAAAAAAATAAAATCAAAAAATCAAATGAGCCTCGAAGCGGTTTGCGAAAAAGACAAAACGATAAAATTTATTGGTAAGAACAGCGATAATGTAATACTTTCAAGAGCTCAAGTTCACAACTAGCTAAAAACAGATGGAAATATGCATCAGTTTTCTAAACATCTGGGTGGGCTTCACGAATGTTTCTAGCACAGAGTACAGTGAAGGCAGCTGCCTGATGTCCATAGGCAGGAAGTTCCAGAGTTTGGGTATTGCCACACGAAAAGATGGACTTCTTATAAATTTAGAACAGGGATTCTGTGGTCCCTGCAACAGTTCTGCTGATGGGAGCAGTCAAATGGGTGAATGTGGGGGGAGGCCATCTTGCCCGTAAGGGGGCTTGTTACTGCCCTGCCCTAACATGCCTTCTCTCCCGCAACCCTCAGGGGTAACTCATCCTCCCCTGCCTTTGGGGAGCTGAAGGATTATTACCTCTTCTACCTGAAGAGCAAATCTCCCAGGGACGAGCTGCTGAAGATGTGGGGCGAGGAGCTGACCAGCGAGGAAAGCGTCTTCGAGGTGTTCAGGTGTTACATCGCCGGAGAGCCCAACAAGGAGGGGCACAAGGTGAGAGATTCAGGGAGGGCCCTGGCCCATGAACCTCCACATAGGGGGTGAACAAGTGTGGGCGTCCGGTCTCTGGAGTCCTGACACAAGTCTCACATACCCTCCAATATTTCTCCAGTGAAAATGGGGGCGTCCTATTCCGTTGTTGTTATTGTTATACCAGACCCATCTAACTGGATTGCCTCAGCCATTCTGGGTGTCTTTCAACATCAATAAAAACATAATAAAACACACACACACACGTAAATTTTATTAAATTTTCCGCTTTACAATTTAGAATATTCATTCAAACAACCTTAAAATATCAATGGCTTTCCTTCTTCCCTTTCCATGGTTCATTTTGCACAACATAAATCCCTACATATTTTACATAAACTATACCATTCAGTATTCCATTACAGTGCTTTGTTGTTGTTTAGTCGTTTAGTCGTGTCCGACTCTTCGTGACCCCCTGGACCAGAGCACGCCAGGCACCTCTGTCCTCCACTACCTCCCGCAGTTTGGTCAAACTCATGCTGGTAACCTCAAAAACACTATCCAACCATCCTCTGTCGCCCCTTCTCCTTGTGCCCTCCATCTTTCCCAGCATTGGTCTTCTCCAGGGAGTCTTCTCTTCTCATGAGGTGGCCAAAGTACTGGAGCCTCAGCTTCAGGATCTGTCCTTCCAGTGAGCACTCAGGGCTGATTTCCTTCAGAAAGGATGCGTTTGATCTTCTTGCAGTCCATGGGACTCTCAAGAGTCTTCTCCAGCACCATAATTCAAAAGCATCAATTCTTCGGCGATCAGCCTTCTTTATGGTCCAGCTCTCACTTCCATACATCACTACTGGGAAAACCATGGCTTTAACAGTGGTACCTCGGGTTAAGTACTTAATTTGTTCTGGAGGTCCGTTCTTAACCTGAAACTGTTCTCAACCTGAAGCACCAATTTAGCTAATAGGCCTCCTGCTGCTGCCGCGCCACTGCTGCACAATTTCTGTTCTCATCCTGAAGCAAAGTTCTTAACCCGAGGTACTATTTCTGGGTTAGCGGAGTCTGTAACCTGAAGTGTATGTAACCTGAAGCGTCTGTAACCTGAGGTACCACTGTATTACATCCCTCAAAACTTATTTATACTGTTGAATTTATTTTAATGCTGTCAACGTTTTCAAGTGTACACAATCCCACCGCCCCCATATATTCAATAAACATTTTCCAATCTTCTTTAAATGTGTGTTTTTCTTGTTCTCTTATTCTATACGTTAGGTCCGCAAGCTGCGCATATTCCATCAGTTTTAATCTTGAACTGATAAAATATTTTAAAAACTTCCCTCTACAGGGCTGCCTTCGGATGTCTTCCAAAGGTCGCGTAGTTACTTATCTCCTTGGCTTGGGGGAGAGGGTCGCATAACTCCATACCCTCCAACATTTCTCTGATGAAAATTTTGTTGTTTAGTCGTGTCTGACTCTTCGTTACCCCATGGACCAGAGCACGCCAGGCACTCCTGTCCTCAGGCATTGCTTTCTGCTCCTCGGCTGTGAATTGTAGGAACCAACTGCTTTATACCAAGTCTGAACTTTGGTCCCATCTAGCTCAGTATTGCCTACACTGACTGGCAGCAATGGCTCTCCTAGTCCCAGCCCTACCTGGAGATGCCAGGAATTGAACCCAGGGCCCTTATGGATGCTGAGCAGGCCCTTCTCTACTGCTGAACTGCAGCCCCACAGTAAAAGGTGCTTGAAGGAACTTTGAAAATGTCAAGGAGATGAGTAACTAGACACCTGAAGGCAGCCCCGTATGGAGAAGCTTTTTAATGTTTTATTTTGTCCTCTTTTGTGTGCCTCCTCCTCGAGAGGTCCAGAGGGTGGCAACATGAGAACAGGGCCTTCTCTGCAGTGGCTCCCCGTCTATGGAATGCTCTCCCCAGGGAAGTTTGCCTGGCGCCTTCATTACACACCTTTAGGTGCCAGTCAAAAAAGTTCCTTTTAAACCAAGCCTTTGGTTGATTTGATTTACATCCTATGCCCTTTTAAAAGGTGTGGGGTTTTTGTTTTTTGGAGGGGAGGACTATTGGGTGGTTGTTTTTATTTTTAATTTTGTGGTTTTATATCTTGATTTTTTTCTGTGAATCGCCCTGAGACCCCTGGGTATAGGGCGGTATATAAATTCAATAAATAATAATAATGCTTTTAATATATGTTGGAAGCTGCTCAGAGTGGCTCGGGCAACACAGTCAGATGGGCAGAGTACAGTGGTACCTCGGGTTACAGACGCTTCAGGTTACGGACGCTTCAGGTTACAGACTCCGCTAACCCAGAAATAGTACCTCAGGTTAAGAACTTTGCTTCAGGATGAGAACAGAAATCGCACGGAGGCAGCGGGAGTCCCCATTAGCTAAAGTGGTACCTCAGGTTAAGAACAGTATCAGGTTAAGAACGGACCTCTGGAACGAATTAAGTACTTAACCTGAGGTATCACTGTACAAATACCACTGTACAAACATGTGTGTGTCTGCTTGAGGTATAACAGGGGGGAGGAATTTTAAAATTTAAGGGGATTTGGAAACATGGGAGAAAGCTGTGCATTTGTGTGCACACCCAACCTGCCCTCTCCCCTTTCCAAAATATTGATAGTTTTTTTCTCTCCCCCCCCCCCCATAGGTGACCTGCCTGCCTTGGAACGATGAACCTCTGGCGCCCGAGACCAACCTTATGAAAGAAGAGCTGGCCAAGGTGAACAGGAGAGGGATCCTGACCATCAATTCCCAGCCGAACATCAACGGCAAGCCCTCCACCGACCCGATTGTGGGCTGGGGTCCCGACGGAGGCTACGTCTTCCAAAAGGTAACATGGCTGGGGACATTATGCTCTTCTCTGCTTCCCTTCCATCTCTCAGTCCAAGCAGTTCTGTCCTCTTGCATAAGATCAATTTTTGTGTGAAAGGAAGAACCACACTGCCTTTCGTGGCAAAGCTTTAGGCACTTCCAGGGGTCAGGCTGGATGACCTCTGGGGTCCCTTCCACTCCACAGTTCTGCGATTCCAAGTCGTGTGCTATGGCAAATTAGGAAGGTAGATTTGTTTGACATGTTTATAGGCTGCTGTTCAGGGTCCGGTTTCAGAAAATGCTATACATCGCTCAGTAGGGATAGGAACACAGGAAGTTAGTTGTCTTTTAACATGAAGTCATATAGAGTGGTACCTTGGTTCTCAAACACCTTGGTTCTCAAACGCCGAAAACTTGGAAGTGTTCAGGCGGCTAGTCCTAGTCTTTATAACCCTGTACCTTCTTCCAGAAGGCAGAAGCTGAAAGAGATCATTTCCGGGTAGCGCACTATCCTGCACTCTCTCTGCCGCTTTCTTATGGCACCTGGAAGAATAGAATTGATCCAAGGTGGGAAGAGTGCACCCAATTATTCTCTCTGCAGTCTTTACAACCCTGGACAGCATTGTTTTTCGCCTGACCGTGCAGCTCCCAAACCACACACACAGACCATAATACACTCTCCACAGTGCAATGGTAAAATGCCATCAACAGGTCCTTTCAACCCTTCTCTTTAGACACAGGAACATAGGAAACTGTGTTCTGCTTAGTCAAGCCATTGCTCTGTCCAGCTCGGTCTCATCCATACGGACTGGTAGCAGCTCTCTGACGTTTCAGACCAGACTCTCTCCCAGGCAGACCTGGAAATGCGGAGGGTTCAACCTGGTCCCCGAGGCCTTCTGCATGCCAGGCAGGTGTTCTGCCACTGGGCTGTGGCTCGTCCCCTCGTCCTTTAGCTTGAAAAGTTGATCTGTAGCTGTAACTTGGCCCAAGCAATTCTCCATACTTGGTAGGCGTACACAAAGGTAAGGGGACCTCAGGCCGCAGGCAGCCTGGCCTAGTGGGAAGATTAATTAAGTGACCCAGCAAGATCGGATCTGATGAAGCATCACTTGCTACAGAGGAAGTATTACAAAATAACTTCCTTCAAGGCAGACAGCTTCTCCATAGGCAAGTGGTATGTTTTAGCAACGATATCCAACTGGGTCCCTAAATAAAATGGGAATATGGGCAAAAGGTATTGAGCTATTGCTTGCCAGCTTCCAGCCCCCGCTTGGGCAGGGGGCATCTTGTGCTGCCATCATGATATGTAAATTTACAGGGCCGACGCTGGCCAGAACCCCTAAAGAAGTCCCGACAAAGCTGCCGCCGAGCCACCTTCCTTTTCAGACACACACTCTGCAATGCAAAAAACACACTCCGTGCAGTGCACACACTCTCCATGCAATGCAACTACACACTCCGTGCAATGCAAAAAACACGCTCTGTGCAATGCTTCTCTGTGCTTCTCTTTTTGTCAATTGACCAAAAAATAAAGCCGGGATGAAGGGTTTTTCTCAGGAGGGCGTTTGTGCTGCATCCCATTGGTGTGGTCGTGGTGGGAATGCTCTGCTGGGATGGGTTGGGGAACAAAAATGGGGGTTGGGGATGAGGAGGGTCAGTTGAGTGGGGAGTGACAAATGCCCCTCTTTTCATCTAAGGAACGTTGGAGGGTATGGCTGGGTGGTGGCTTCAGGGTGGGGTTTGAGGGAGGCTCTGGGTTTTCCGCCCAGGCCTCTCCCTCCTTGCCCTGTTGCTCTGTCCTGACAGGGTTCCTTCCTGATGTTGCAGGTGGGATTTGAGGAGGCCGCCGCAGATGTCTCTGAGGAAGTGCCGTCCGCAGATGTCGAACAGAGGCCAAGCAGGAAGATGCAAGCGAGGCCCAACTGGCAGGGAAGTAGGGCCGGATTTAGAGTCGTGCCCCCTGGATCATGCACCTTCATTGTATTGCTCCCATCACAGGCTGAAGACACAACCACTTTGGCTTCGCGTGTGCAGAGGAGGGCAACTAGGATGATCTAGAAGCTAAGCCTTGTGAGGAACGGTTGAAGGAGCTGGGGATGTTTAGCCTGCAAAAGAGGAGACTGAGAGGAGATATGGTAGCCATCTTCAAAGATGGCTGTCACATGGAGGATGGAGCAAGCTTGTTTCCTCCTGCTCTGGAAGGTAGGATTCAAACCAGTGGCTTCAAGTTGCAGGAAAGGAGTTGGATGGGCATCTGCCATGGATGCTTTAGCTGAGATTCCTGCCTTGCAGGGGGTTGGACTAGATGACCCTCGGGTCCCTTACAACTCTATGATTCTATGATCCAAGAGACACGTTTTTCAGGTCACAGCAGATCGCTGTGACTGTAAATTGTTTTGAACTGCTTTTAGCATTGATTCCCCCCCCCCCCTTTATTACGGTCCAGAGACCCAACAAATTGTTACAAAGCAATGCACAATTCAGACAGCCTACCTCCAGGTTAAACAAGCATTTTGTTCAGACTTAAAGACAGGGATCATTGGTTCTTGCAACCACCGATAAAAACTTTGCCACTGCTAATGTTCTAGCGTTTGTCCGGTCTTCCAATAGGAACCTGACATAATGAGCCTCTGATTTTCCCAGGAAAGGTACCGGCAAGGGTAATATCAGTTCAGCCTTGGCTTGCTCATGTTTCGCAGCAAAATATGTTTTATAGAATCGATGTCTTGAGCACATGAGCAAAGTCTGTCCTGGTAGGGAACTCCTCTCAACCTGCCATCCAACATTGCAGAAGGAAAGACGTTTAGTCTGGCTTTGGTGAACAACCTTAGATAATTTGGTACTGAATTTTAAATTTCTGTAGTCCACTGGGGGACGTTAGGGTGAAGAAATCAAATTAAGAGAAGTAAGAGAAATAACCTTCTTTTTCTCATTTATTCAGCAGGTAAAAGGTGGGTGGGCATACCTGAGGGAGAGAGATACACACCTGAAGATGTTGAGGGGTTTTCCGGAGGGAGAGCAGAGGAGGAGAACTTTTCCTCGTACTCTGTCATCCCCTTCTCCTTGTGCCCTCCATCTTTCCCAACATCAGGGTCTTTTCCAGGGAGTCTTCTCTTCTCACGAGGTGGCCAAAGTATTGGAGCCTCAGCTTCAGGATCTGTCCTTCCAGTGAGCACTCAGGGCTGATCTCCTTAAGAATGGATACGTTTGATCTTCTTGCAGTCCATGGGACTCTCAAGAATCTCCTCCAGCACCATAATTCAAAAGCATCAATTCTTCGGCGATCAGCCTTTTTGATGGTCCAGCTCTCACTTCCATACATCACTACTGGGAAAACCATGGCTTTAACTATACGGACCTTTGTTGGTAAGGTGATGTCTCTGCTTTTTAAGATGCTGTCTAGGTTTGCCATCGCCTTTCTCCCAAGGAGCAGGCGTCTTTTAAATAATAATAATAATAATAATAATAACAATAATAATAATAATAATAATAAATATATATATATTTGTCCCGCCCATCTGGCTGGGTTACCCCAGCCACTCTGAGCGGCTTCCAACCAAATATTAAAAACAATACAGCATCAGACATTAAAAACGTCCCTAAGAAGGGCCGCCTTCAGTTTCCTTCTAAAAGTCAGATAGTTTTTTACTTCCTTGACATCTGATGGAAAGGCGTTCCACAGGGCTGGTGCCACTACCAAGAGGGCCCTCTGCCTGGTTCCCTGGAACCTCACTTCTTGCAAGGAGGGAACCTCAGTGTCCAGGCAGAACGATGGGGGTGGAGACGCTCCTTCAGGTACACTGGGCTGAGGCCATTTAGGGTTTGAAAGGTCAGCACCAACACTTTGAATTGTGCTCGGAAACGTACTGGGAGGTGCTTTATTACCCCTTTGGAGGCATTTTATGCTGCAGGTGCTTTTCTTATTTCCAGTTGGAAAGTAGAATTTGAAATTTGGGGACTTCTATGGAAGACAATTTGGGACAGTTCTCTGGTAGGATTTTCCTGTAGGCTTACTTACGTCTGAATTGCACAATGCAAACTGGATTAAAGTTAATAAATTATAATCTAAGACAAGAGATGGGATGGAATCTTCTCCTGAACCCACAAATATTAAATTTCCCAAAAATGCTGGTGGATTTTCATAAGGATTCTTAAAAAATAATTGTAAACAGATGTGGAAATGTGGAGAACTTGATACTGGAAAAATTAATAATTTCAGACTGTGAGAAACCAAAACTGGCTGATTCAGCCATTCCTACCCAAAACCTTGGCATGTGCCAGGCAGACTGACATCCGAGGGCCAGGGTCTGAGGGGGTCTTCCTAGTGTGGCCTGTGGTGTGCAGTGAATTCCCTTCTCTTTCCCCCTCTAGGATGTGAGAAGCACCTCGCAGAGGTAAGTGGATCTGGCTCATTTCCATTAGCTTCACTCTTTGAAGCTGAGATGCAGGAACCTCAGACATGGCCCTCCAGGGGCTGCAGGGGGGAGACTGTAGGACTCACTCCCTGAGGCATCTCACAGGTAAAAGCAGGGGCCCCTCTTTGGAACTTGACAATGGGTAGATCACAGTTGGTCTTTTTATACTGTGAGTAGATCACAGTCTCTTGGGAGTTGGACGTGCCTGCCTTAGCTGTTTCCTTCTAGACTGACCAGTTCAGTCACTCTGCCGGCCACCCCACCCTGTCCCAAGCAAACTCCTGCCCCATAGAGCCCCTTGGGAGGGGGCGATTTCTCACCAAGGAGCAGGAACTGGCTATTTTCTTGAGCATATTCCGGCTGCAGTATTTATATTGAAGGAATCACTCAGGTGCAGAGTAGAGGTTGGAAGGAACATTTCTTGTTTCCCAACAAAAGTGCATCTCTTTTTCTTCCTCTCCCCTTCTCTGGGGACATCTAGAAAGGACATGTGTGCTGTGCTCTCACCACCCTCAGACAATTCCTGCCCCTTGATACCATGTGATTCTGCTGCTGCTTTGAATAGACATCAGTGGGGAGACTCAGAGGCCTGGGGTTGCTGTTTTGGCCCTTGGGGGTCTGGCTGAGGAGTCCGTAGTGAGGGAGAAACTCCCCACTCAGCGCATGCCTGTCCCTCTAGGCCTCCTCCCAGTTCCTTTCTTTTCCTTTAACAGAAATTGCAGATTTGAATGGGCTGACATTGTTTTTCTTTTCACCAGGTATGAGAAAAGAGAGAGTCCAGAGAAGCCACTGCCTTTCCCTCCAGAGCTGAGGAACAGGGTCTTGGAATCCTGTGATCTAAATCACCTTGTGGAGGATGCAATGAAACAATGGGAAGGTAATGGAAATTGGCTGCCAGGATTTCACACTGGGATTTCTATTATTTCTTCAGAACTGAACATGCCAGGCTCTTACTGCATGGAATTGCGTAACCCCAGGATACCTTCCTTCTTGGGGCTCCAGCCTTCATTTCCTGTCCCCCCAGAATGGCCCTGGATCCTGTAAAGGAAGCCTGAACCAGAGGGTATCTCTTTTCAATTCTACGGAACCTCCTTTTCCTTTTGGTTACCAGTCTACATAAATCTGGGGTTTGTTGCCGGAAATCACCCCCCCCCCTTCAGTAACACGTACTGCACAAGCACCGCATCCACACGTACACGTATCTCCCCTTCCTGACCCTAGAGATGTCCCTTTAGAGGGCCATCTCTTAAAAGCCTTCCGTAAATAAGGAAGCGCTAGCTTGACAGCTTTTGCTTTTAGCGCTCCACGCCGCCCTATCCTTTTTGAGAGTAGACCGGACGACCGAACTCTAGGTCAAACGGCGGCCGCCTCAACCAATCAGCATTGTCGAACAGCGCCCCTTGCGGCGGCCACGCTGGTACTGCAGGCTGCGAGCGTCGGCTCCCTCACCTTTGACAGTTCTCAATTCATTGTTTCCGAGTTCAATTGACCGTGACTGATCTAATCAAAATGTTGCAAGTTGTTTCCGAAAGGGAAAGTCCTTTGAACTTCAGTGACTGTATTCTTTATAAATTCACCAAAAATCAGCCGTAACATGGATTTTCACCGGATCACTTTTATTATACTACATATTACAAGGACTATCAAAGGGGGGTGGACTGGCACTGATCGGCCATAATCCTTGAACCGTGTGGTCACGTACACGACGGCCCTTCTCCAGATGGCGGGGCAACCTTGATAACCATCAGGAATGGCCCAGACGGAATGCTATCAGAGAAACAATAAACTGCATGCGATAGTGTATTCCATACAAACTCCGACAAAGGACCGTGACCGGATTCCCCTCAGGGAGCAGGAAAACTTCGCCCTTTCTTTGTTTATGGAAATGACTCATGTGGGAGGGGGAGAGGAGGACTCTGCCAGGTGTCAAGATACTCAGATTACCCGAGTAGCCCCTCCTCGACTCCTCCTGTTCTTTAATAAAATCATGATGTAAATATGATGTAGTTTTGGGGGTGTAGTCAAGGGGATTAGTGGTTAATAAAAGTTGGGGTCTCCCATTGTTCCGGGCTTCCATCTTGCTTCACTCTGTGGGCGGTGGGAGTCCTGTCGCGACAGCCTTTTCGTGAATAAAGACCGGGCCTACTGGCTGCTGTTTTGCTCTGACTTGCTCTGGTCGGTGTCTTCATTTGCCCAAGAGGACCCTCAAATTTTCCGTTAACAGTTGGCGACCATTCTCAGGGACACTTGGTTCTCCTGCAAAGGTGAGAGGGGAGATAGAGGGGATCAGGCGCCACTGGGCAACCTTAGCCCAGGGATCCTTCTTCCTCTCCCTGCCTCCTCTTTGCGGGCGGTAATCAACCGTCACCAGAAGCCCAACCAGAGAGAGCAAAGGCGAGGTAAAGCCGGCTAAAGAAAAGGATCCCGGGATCTGCGGGGGACATCTGCGAACGTGAGTATGGTCTAAGTAAATACAGAGGGAGGGGGTTGGAAAGGAAATATCTCCACGACAGCCAGACTTTCTTCCTTCATTTTCTGACGTTACCCTTCGGAGTCGGCCGGGAGCGTTTCTAAACTTTTCCTTCTCTCCCCGATTTTCCCCTTCGGAAAGTGGCCAAGGAAAATCGTGGTACTTTTACTGTCTTTTTCCGACGT
Organism: Podarcis muralis; assembly: GCF_964188315.1. Classification (NCBI taxonomy): domain Eukaryota; kingdom Metazoa; phylum Chordata; class Lepidosauria; order Squamata; family Lacertidae; genus Podarcis; species Podarcis muralis. The sequence goes on from NC_135661.1 coordinate 2,873,311, forward strand.
TACCTCTCGGAGTCGTCTAGGAACGTCTTAATCTCTCCCTCTCTCCTTTTCTCCCCCGTTTTCCGTCTTGGAACTGAGTCCGGGAAAGCGTGGCTCTTTTACCATTTTCCCTGACGTCCCTCTTTCGGAGTCGTCCAGAGGCGTCCATTCAAATATTCTCTTACTCTTCCCTACCCTAACTATGCAAACGAAGCCGCCCCTCCTGCCTGGCGACCTTTGTTAGGGATGACCCGGGTACGTGAGAACGCAAGGTCGTTTGCTTCCTTTCAAACTTTGGTTCTTCTCGGACCCCGATCTGGCATTGCACTACGCAAGCGTTCAGTAGGGAATTCCGAACCTAGTCTCAAAGGATAGGCAGGGGGCTGTCGTGGAGGGTAGAAGGGGTGGTTCACAAATTGGGGCCCCACACTAGGATTAGCTTTGCAAAACAGCGCTGAGGTAATGAAATTCTGAAGTTTTCTCGGGCCAAGGTGTCCCGTGGCAGACGGGCCAAGGTGTCCCGTAACCAGAACTTTCTCGGGCCAAGGTGTCCCGTGGCAGACGGGCCAAGGTGTCCCGTAACCAGAACTTTCTCGGGCCAAGGTGTCCCGTGGCAGACGGGCCAAGGTGTCCCGTAACCAGAACTTTCTCGGGCCAAGGTGTCCCGTGGCAGACGGGCCAAGGTGTCCCGTAACCAGAACTTTCTCGGGCCAAGGTGTCCCGTGGCAGACGGGCCAAGGTGTCCCGTGACTGAAGTTTAAATTCATTTATGAAGCTTTCCGGAAACAAAATTGTATTCTAAAGATAGGTACATACTAAATGCTGAAAGGATAATTTTCCTTTCCCTTTCTCCCTATCCCCTTTTTCTTTTCCCCCCTCGTGTGTGTCTCTATCCCCTCTATCTTTAACGTAGGAAGAATGGGAACCCAGGCTTCCAAATATTCTGACTGGACTCCTCCAGGCGATAAGGCTTTCGCGAGGCCTTCCCGCCAAAAGGAGGATTCCGATACCCCTCTCCAATTTGTCCTCTTAAACTGGAAGGAGCTGAGAGGGAGAAAAGGACTCTCAAAATCCAAATTGAGAGACCTTTGCAACATCGCGTGGGTCGCTTTCACCCACCGCCTAGAGCCTGCCTCGCAATGGCCACCTCATGGCTCGTTTAACCTTGTAAGGATGCAAGCGCTCAGATCATACCTGGCCGATGAAAAACCCCGGCAGTTGTATTATCTGAATGCCTTCGTCGAAGCCCGCGAACTATTTCAACGGCAACAAACCCAAATCGTCCGACAAATGGCTGTTCTAAAGACGACCAGACCTCCCCCATATGATGAAATCAGAGCTCAGGAGGAACAACTAGATAGAACTCTCATTCCCTTCTATTACCCCGAACCACGGGCTCCACGACTGCCGGAACCTCGGCCAGAAAACAGAGCAGGGGGGGGTGCGGGACCCGGGAGAGAATCAACAAATCAGGTCACTACTGCCACCCCCCCTCAAAATATAACAACAACACCTCCTTCCGACCCCTCCCCAAGTACTTCCAACCCAGAAGAAGGTCAATCGGACTTGGGTTTAGGACCCCTACTCACCGGCCAGTTGCTAAATGGAGAACGGGAAGGACCCGTCTCCAGTAGAACACGGAATAGAGACAATTTACCGAACGGGGAAATAGAAGGTGCTTTTCCCTTAAGAGCATTACCTATTCCCCCAGTCAGAGCGGGAGACCCGCCCCGTATGGTCTTTACTCACCAACCCTTTCTCACTTCGGACTTAATGAATTGGTCCGACAAAATGCCCTCCCTACGGGACAACCCGGACAAATGCTATCGCCAAGTAGCCACCATCTTCTCCACACATAACCCCACTTGGGCCGACGTACATATGTTACTCGGGGCTCTTTTTAACGAGGCAGAGAAAAGGGAAATATTAGCAAAGGCAGGAGAAGCCCTAACTCAGGAAGGTTACCAACCGGACCGACCCGCCTCAATGGCCCCCCTAACGGCACAGACTTTGCTAAACAATCCTGACTGGGACTATAACACGGACAATGGGATGTGGGGTCTGAAAATATTCAAAAAGGCAATCCTGGATGGTATTAAGGCTGCAGGACAGCGGACCGTGAACTGGACCAAAGTCCAAGCGGTCCTCCAGGGACCCGATGAGCATCCATCCGACTATTACTCAAGACTAGTCTCCGCTATTAAAACCTGGGGTGGGATAGATCCGGAAAGCCCACAACACGAGGTAATAGTCAAAGGATTCTTTAAGGACCAGGCCACGGCTGATATTCGGAAAGCTTTAAATTCTCATTTAGGATATGATGGAAAAACCATCAGCGAAATTCTTTCCATTGCTAAGTCCGTTTTCAACTCAAGAGACGAACGGAAGAGGAAAGACCAAAAACCCGACTCTCCGCGGGTGTTAGCTTACGCAGCCGGGGTACCAACCTCCAAAGAAAGGTTTAACCCAAGGGAATCTGAATTACTAGATGACCGTGTCTGTTTTAACTGTGGAGAAATAGGACACATCCGGAGAAATTGCTCCGCCAGGATAGGAACCAAGCGAACTGGATATAAAGATTCCCGACCCTACAACCCGGACTATAAAGAAATCACACATCCCAGATACAGAGAGCCTGCCCCTACACACGGTCCCAGCCAATTCCCAAACCAAATACAACCCTGCGCCGACCCATCACTACCACAGCCTCGGCCACGCAGTCAGCCCCATGGCACAATCTACCCTTACAAACAAGGAAACCGCCCCACAGACCCAACTCATGAAATGGTAATGGAAGAATATCAGCCACATTGACAATTAGAAGCAGATCCCGCCTCCTTTTCTTTCGTCTGCCCGGTTTTACAACTGTCCTCTTCCGACCCCATCTGCACCATGCAAATCGATGGGCAATCCTATAATTGCCTTTTGGATACCGGGGCCACCTACTCTACCCTCACTAACAGCCACCTCACCCCTGGGGAAGAGACCAGGACTGTGATGGGACTGGACGGAATTCCTCGGAATTGTCCTCTTTCTAAACCTGCGAGCGTTTCCGTTGGACCTCTATCCGTAAAACACACTTTCCTGTTAACCTCCAGCCCCGTCAATCTCTTGGGGAGGGATCTGCTCTGCAAACTGAACGCCACTATACAATGTGGTCAAGAAGGCATTTACTTACATATGCCGAATGAGTCTATCTTTAATTTCCAAGGGGTTCTACAAGAAGCCCAAAATACCAACATTGATCTTCCACCAGAACTCCTAAACAATGTTTCCCCTTCCTTATGGGGAACCGAATCAACCTCGGTGGGACTCTTAAAATCTGCAATTCCGGTCAAAGTAAACTACAAACGCGATTTACCCTTCCCCTGCACTAAACAATACCCGCTTCCCCCAGAGGCGATAGAAGGACTCACCCCGATGATCGATGAATTTTTGAGGATGGGAGTTCTGGTCCCATGTGCCTCCCCCTGCAATACCCCTCTACTTCCCGTCAAGAAACCGCATACCAATCCAGTCAAATGGCGCTTGGTGCAGGACCTACGACTCATTAATTCTTTTGTTATCCCGAGACATGCCGTTGTTGCCAACCCTCACCACCTTCTCAGCACCATTCCGGAAGGAACTGTGGTGTACTCGGTCATAGATCTATGCTCTGCTTTCTTCAGCATCCCTGTACATCCCGAAAGCCAATTCCTCTTTGCTTTCACCTGGCAGACAGGGCAACTAACGTGGACCCGGTTACCCCAAGGATATGTAGAATCCCCAGCGATTTTTTCGTCCATACTACATCAAGATTTAGCAGATGTAACCCTGCCAGGGGGCTCTGCCCTGAGGCTCTATGTAGACGACATCCTACTCTGTGGGCGTGACCTAGAGTCCTGCAAAAATGACACCATAGCTCTTTTAAACATACTAGCGCTCAAAGGTCATAAGGTATCCCCAAAAAAGATACAGTATTGCAAAAAGGAGGTCAAGTACCTTGGCCACATCCTGGGAGAGGGCACCCGCGCCCTGACTACGGATCGGATTGAGGCAATAACAAAACTACCCTTACCTAAGACTAAAAGGCAGCTCCGAGGATTCATAGGGATGAGCGGATTCTGCCGAGCGTGGATCCCCCGCTATGGAGAATTCACCCGCCCCCTTACAGCAATGACACATGATAACTCCCCAGACGAACTACAATGGTCCGCTGAGGCACTAGAAGCTTTTGAATCTATTAAAAGGGAACTAAGATCTTCACCCGCCCTTGGACTCCCAGACTATAGACTACCCTTTTCTTTGTACGTACATGAGAACAAGGGAGTAGCCTCTGGTGTCCTCACCCAACCGTTCCAGGGAAGGAACAGACCTGTGGCTTATTACAGCCTCCAGCTCGACACTACGGTACTTGGAAACGTAGGATGTCTTAGAGCTGTAGCCGCGGCAGCCCTGCTTCTAGAAAAAGCACAAGAAACTGTCCTGGGTCACAACCTAACCGTGAACGTTCCCCACGCTGTGGCTACCTTACTTAGTCTACAAGGCTGCCAACGTTTCACTATACAACGCTTGAATAAATATGAAGCCATCCTACTCAGCCCGTCAAATGTCACCATAAATAGAGTAAACTCCCTGAATCCCGCGACCCTTCTTCCGCTCCCCGATGATGGTACCCCGCATCATGACTGCTCCCAAATAGTTCGCCACCTCGAAAAACCCAGAGAAGACCTTGATTATCTTCCCCTAACGAACCCTGACCTCATCCTATACACTGATGGGAGCTCCAAAGTTGTGGGAGGGCAACGGAAAACTGGATACGCGGTAGTTACTGACAACGAAGTCCTAGAGGCACGACCTGTCAATGCTAAATATAGCGCACAAGCCGCTGAACTTATCGCCCTGATCAGAGCCTGCGAATTAGGGGCAGACCAGAGAATCACTATCTACACAGACTCGAAGTACTGCTTTGGCTTAGTGCATGCTACTGGACAAATCTGGTTGCAGAGGGGCTTTTTGACTACGGCCGGCACCCAAATTGCACACGCGCCCCTCGTGCAACGCCTCATGGACTCTATTCACCTTCCTGAAGCTATCGCAGTAGTCCATTGCAAAGCCCATACCAAGGGGAGGGACCCAGTCTCCACAGGGAATAGATGTGCTGACCGCGCGGCACAAGAAGCAGCCCTTCAGCCCCTCTCCGCGGACAATGAATTTCAGGGACCCCAACTTCCATCAGAGGTAAACTTTGCCCAGATGTACGAAACAGCAACTCCAGAGGAAGTCGAGGGGTGGAAAGAACAAGGTGCCTATTTAGAACAGGGAGTTTGGTACTTTCCAGACAGAAGACTCATAATGCCCAGATTATGGGTACCTAAACATTTGAGGGTTCTCCACCAAACCACTCACTGGGGAAGAGACAAACTCGTCGATGCAATGCAACGCTCCTGGTATGCCCCAGGTCTTGCCCTCGCGGCAAAGGCTGCTGTAAAGAACTGTCACACTTGCCAGACCTTCAATCCAAAACATACCGCCAGATGTCCACCAGGGGCTAGACCATGGGCTTTTGTCCCGTTCGAAAGCCTCCAAGTCGACTTTATAGACCTACCCCCTTGCCAAGGCTACAGACATGCTCTGGTCATCATAGATCAGTTGACAGGGTGGGTGGAGTGTTTCCCTACCCGCAGGGCAACTGCCCAAATCGTTGCAAAGACCCTGTTACAAGACATTATACCACGGTTCGGTATTCCCAGGCGCATAGACAGCGACAGGGGTTCACACTTCACTTCAGATATAATCCAACATGTGGCTAGCGCTCTAGGAGTCAAATGGAAGCTACACACCCCATATCACCCCCCTTCCTCTGGCCAGGTCGAAAGGATAAACCAGCAGCTTAAGTCCCAGCTAGGAAAACTCTGTAAAGACTCCGGCATCAAATGGGTTAACGCCCTTCCATTAGTTCTACATAATCTAAGAGCTTGTCCCCGAGGAAACCTCAAACTCTCTCCTTATGAACTATTATTCGGAAGGCCTTCCCCAGTATATACTACCCAATTTCCTACCTCCGAATTAGAAGTTGGCGAGTCAGAATTAACGAAATATATAATACAACTCCAGAAGCAGCTCATTCTTCTCCACAGATACGCTGCTGCAAGCCAAAACATTCCCTTAGATGAGAACGTCCACCCATACCAACCAGGAGACTGGATACTAGCAAAAACATATCATAAGGTACCCTTACAACCCTCCTGGGAGGGTCCCTACCAAGTACTCTTAACCACTCCAACTTCCGTTAAGGTAGCAGAAAAGACGGCCTGGTTACACCACACCCGCTGCAAGCCTGCTTCCACGCCCGAGCCTCACCCCGACGACGCTCCCTACTCCATCCCTGACCGGCCGGCAGACGACGACACCGACACAGAGGACGCCCAACAGACCGGACCAGATCGGGGCACGAATCGAGCCCAACAGACCGGACCAGATCGGGGCAAGAATCGAGCCCAACAGACCGGACCAGATCGGGGCAAGAATCGAGCCCAACAGACCGGACCAGATCGGGGCAAGAATCGAGCCCAACAGACCGGACCTGACCAACCACATCCATCAGCCCGCTGGACCTCTGAAATCATCACAGCAGCTGACCAGTACGACCAACCACCCATCCGCCTAAAACTCCGCAAAGCTCCACCGCTCCCCATTTGACAGCTCTGCGGTTTGACAGCTCCACCGCTCCCCATTTGACAGCTCTGCAGTTTGACAGCTCCACCGCTCCCCATTTGACAGCTCTGCGGTTTGACAGCTCCACCGCTCCCCATTTGACAGCTCTGCGGTTTGACAGCTCCACCGCTCCCCATTTGACAGCTCTGCAGTTTGACAGCTCCACCGCTCCCCATTTGGCAGCTCGGCAGTTTGACAGCTCGCCGATTTGACAGCCCCGCTACACACCACTTCAAAGAATCCCGCTGTTTACAATGACAACCACCATACCCACCTTGCTCATCCTTTCCATTGCCTCTGCCCTTTCTCAACACACCATAACCACACACGGCTCGTGCCCTGGATTACAAATGGAATACAAATATCTGGACTTTGGAGTCGTTGATATGGTGAAAAGGGGGACACCAGACCGCCTAGGAGATTTTGACTTCTGCTTACCTGAAACCCGCGTCCTCCTTCGACACTCCATACTGCCAACCCTCGATGCTCACCAAACTTGGGAACTTTTTATTCGTTCACCCTCCTACACCCCACTCGGCAGGCTCATCCTTACCAGAGATGGCCCTTGGAATCGAGCACATTGTCTCAATGGCTCTTACGTACTCTTTTCGGATGGCACACCCGAAAAAACCCTGAACTGGACACTATTGGACAATGGGGGCGCTGACTCAGTTTATACTGACCGAAATCACCCCACAGACCACCTAATACATGGATTTTACTGCCAACGAGTAGATTCCACTCCCCGCCAAACCATCCTACAAGGAGTTTGCCTCCGACGGTACTGCTGCGTCTGGGATATCGGACTCGCCTCCGGTTGGGACGGGAAAGCGTACCTTGAGGGCTGGCATTACTCCGTTACGCCTCCAGCAGAATGGGACACTACCGGACCCCAAAGGTGCGGCGGCCTCACCACAAACCTCACCTACCTACTCCGTCAAGACCCCCTTCACCCCCCCGGCACCGCACCTCGACAAAGGGGGGAACTGTCAATATCCGAAAACCCTCAAAATAATGACGTTTTGTCCACTTGGCATTCCAACACCTACGTAAAACTGATCTCTCAAATTGCAAAACAGACAACAACCAAGGAGTGCTGGATCTGTGCCAACGCCCCCTCACACCTTTACAGCGGCATACCATTTCTTGGAGTACCTCTCACTCTGCAACAACATCTCTCCGCTGACGTGCAATCCTGGAACCTGACTGCCGTGAATTTGACCCACCAGTACATCCACCTAACTGGACCCACAACAGGTGACCTGTGCCGGAAATTCAGCGGGAACGACAAGCTCATCGGCGACAGTACCTGTAAGTACACCATTGACATTGCTTTCAACGGGAGGATTACCCTGTGGCACCAGGGCAACCCCTCTATCCAACCCAGTCTGATGTCTGCATGGAAACGCGTTATGACCTTGCCCGACTCCTGGAGCCCCTCCCCAGTCTCCCAATGTTTCTTCCGTACCTTCCTCACCGGGCGCATAGACTCGTGCCTACAGGGGTTGTTCTGGGTTTGCGGCCACCGCGGCTATGTATGGGCCAGCCCCCACTCCCGTGGCACTTGTTATCTCGGTCTGATTTTGCCTGGAGTCCGGGTCACCCCAGATTTACCCTCCGGAAGGAGGCGCAATAAGAGGGCAAAAGACTTATCGCAACTCTCCGACGTAGCGGCCAATAGTGAAACTTATGGTCGGGCTCTTTTTCCCGCGTATGGAGCCGGCTCCAATCACGTCGATATCCTTAAGTTAACGGACATCCTGTTAAACTTCATGGAGGAGTCCAATGCGGCTACCCAAGCTATCCTGACAGAGTTAACGGAAGTCAGGCAGACTTCGATTCAGAACCGCCTTGCTTTGGACTACGTTCTCGCCTCGACGGGAGGCGTTTGTGCCCTTGTCGGAACCGAGTGCTGCACACATGTATCTGATCAAACCCTTAATATCACCGGACACCTTAACAACATCCACAAACTAGCGGACGGACTTAAAGACATCCAACATGAAGGACTCTCAGATACCCAGTTGTGGAGCTGGCTGCCTGGGTCTGGCTGGATAAAACAACTCCTAGGGAACGGACTTTTGATCCTCATTACTGTGACCATCTGCATTGCTGTCTTCTGCTGCGCAATCCACTGCTTCCCGATGTGCTGTCAAACTTGCGACTCTTGCCTTCCAACCCCTCGCCCACGATCGACCATCACCTACAGACCACCGGTACCATCAATCCAGTCGAACCCCATTGAAATGGGGCCCCTGAAGGACTTCCAGAATCTGGACTCTAGGTATGACATGTCAAACTTTTATTGATTTGTGCGGAGAAAAGGATTGCGCGGTTTCTCTACCTTCGCAATCTTATCTCCGAAGGGGGGAACTGTTGCCGGAAATCACCCCCCCCCCTTCAGTAACACGTACTGCACAAGCACCGCATCCACACGTACACGTATCTCCCCTTCCTGACCCTAGAGATGTCCCTTTAGAGGGCCATCTCTTAAAAGCCTTCCGTAAATAAGGAAGCGCTAGCTTGACAGCTTTTGCTTTTAGCGCTCCACGCCGCCCTATCCTTTTTGAGAGTAGACCGGACGACCGAACTCTAGGTCAAACGGCGGCCGCCTCAACCAATCAGCATTGTCGAACAGCGCCCCTTGCGGCGGCCACGCTGGTACTGCAGGCTGCGAGCGTCGGCTCCCTCACCTTTGACAGTTCTCAATTCATTGTTTCCGAGTTCAATTGACCGTGACTGATCTAATCAAAATGTTGCAAGTTGTTTCCGAAAGGGAAAGTCCTTTGAACTTCAGTGACTGTATTCTTTATAAATTCACCAAAAATCAGCCGTAACATGGATTTTCACCGGATCACTTTTATTATACTACATATTACAAGGACTATCAAAGGGGGGTGGACTGGCACTGATCGGCCATAATCCTTGAACCGTGTGGTCACGTACACGACGGCCCTTCTCCAGATGGCGGGGCAACCTTGATAACCATCAGGAATGGCCCAGACGGAATGCTATCAGAGAAACAATAAACTGCATGCGATAGTGTATTCCATACAAACTCCGACAAAGGACCGTGACCGGATTCCCCTCAGGGAGCAGGAAAACTTCGCCCTTTCTTTGTTTATGGAAATGACTCATGTGGGAGGGGGAGAGGAGGACTCTGCCAGGTGTCAAGATACTCAGATTACCCGAGTAGCCCCTCCTCGACTCCTCCTGTTCTTTAATAAAATCATGATGTAAATATGATGTAGTTTTGGGGGTGTAGTCAAGGGGATTAGTGGTTAATAAAAGTTGGGGTCTCCCATTGTTCCGGGCTTCCATCTTGCTTCACTCTGTGGGCGGTGGGAGTCCTGTCGCGACAGCCTTTTCGTGAATAAAGACCGGGCCTACTGGCTGCTGTTTTGCTCTGACTTGCTCTGGTCGGTGTCTTCATTTGCCCAAGAGGACCCTCAAATTTTCCGTTAACAGGTTGTCCTTTGGGAGGTTCTCCTGCTCTGAATGGAGTCAATTCAAGGATGCTACATTATGAAGTGTTACTTTTGTATGGAGATTTATCTCAGGTGGAAGAGTGTTGCCCTTACACGTTATATCTTTTTGCTTCCTCAGATGCTGTGTTATACAGAAAACAGACTCAGAAAGGTAAATTTCCAGGGGAGGAACAATTTGACAGGAGGGATGGGGACTGATATTTCATGGTGTTAAACCGTCTGTTCTGCAGACTTTGGGACCCCCATCAATGGCGTCACTCTGGGAAACAGTCCTCTAGTGGTGTTTGGGTTCTTGGTCTGTCCCATGAATGAACTGGGAGAGGGTTTGAAGGCTTGGATTGGGGGCAGAGCTTGTCCCTGTGAAGAACCTGCACACCAGTCTGAGTTCCATTCCTGCCTATAGACTAGGATCCTGGTTTCACTCTCGATTTTATAGATTTTGCTTTCTTTCATAAAATCTGTATACTGCTTGTTTGTAGGGAAAACCCTCAGAGTCTTACAATATCTTACAAAACCTTAAGGAGGATCCTGCAGGGTCAGTCCAATGTCCATCTTGTCGCGTTCTCATGTATAAGGAATCTCCCTTGCATTTTGTTTTCCCTCCACACAATCTGCAGAGGTTCTTTGGGGGCTTTTGAGATCAGCCCCATTCCCGGCAGGAGGACTTCCCATTGCATGAGACCTTTGGAATTACAGGGTAAAGCTCTGCCGATTCTTCCTCTGGTTTGTCAGCATGCTTGGAAATTCCGGTTTCAACAGCTTTTCCCCACTAGTTCACTTGGCGCAGATAGAATCATAGAATCATAGAGTTGGAAGAGACCACAAGGGCCATCGAGTCCAGCCCCCTGCCAAGCAGGAAACACCATCAGAGCACTCCTGGCATATGGTTGTCAAGCCTCTGCTTAAAGACCTCCAAAGAAGGAGACTCCACCACACTCCTTGGCAGCAAATTCCACTGTCGAACAGCTCTTACTGTCAGGAAGTTCTTCCTAATGTTGAGGTGGAATCTTCTTTCTTGTAGTTTGGATCCATTGCTCCGTGTCCGCTTCTCTGGAGCAGCAGAAAACAACCTTTCTCCCTCCTCTATGTGACATCCTTTTATAGATTTGAACATGGCTATCATATCACCCCTTAACCTCCTCTTCTCCAGGCTAAACATGCCCAGCTCCCTTAGCCGTTCCTCATAAGGCATCGTTTCCAGGCCTTTGACCATTTTGGTTGCCCTCCTCTGGACACGTTCCAGTTTGTCAGTGTCCTTCTTGAACTGTGGTGCCCAGAACTGGACACAGTACTCCAGGTGAGGTCTGACCAGAGCAGAATACAGTGGCACTATTACTTCCCTTGATCTAGATGCTATACTCCTATTGATGCAGCCCAGAATTGCATTGGCTTTTTTAGCTGCCGTGACACACTGTTGGCTCATGTCAAGTTTGTGGTCAACCAAGACTCCTAGATCCTTTTCACATGTACTGCTCTCAAGCCAGATGTTAACCTTCCTCCAGCCATTCAGTACAGATTCCCATTTCATTCATGGATTCTGAATGGTTGTATTCCACCATTTTCTAGCATGGTTTACCATTTCTGATTTCCTCATGGAATCATGGAATAGTAGAGTTTGAAAGGATCCCAAGGGTCATCTAGTCCATGGGTAGGCAAACTAAGGCCCAGGAGCTGGATCTGGCCCAATCTCCTTCTAAATCTGGCCCGCGGACTGTCTGGGAATCATCGTGTTTTTACATAAGTAGAATGTGTCCTTTTATTTAAAATGCATCTCTGGGTTATTTGTGGGGCATAGGATTTTGTTATTTTTTTCTCTCTTCAAAATACAGTGGCACCTTGGGTTACAGATGCTTCAGGTTACAGACTCTGCTCACCCAGAAATAGTACCTCGGGTTAAGAACTTTGCTTCAGGATGAGAACAGAAATCGTGCTCTGGCAGCGCAGCAACAGCAGGAGGCCCCATGAGCTAAAGTGGTGTTTCAGGTTAAGAACAGTTTCAGGTTAAGAACGGACCTCCAGAACAAATTAAGTACTTAACCCGAGGTACCACTATATAGTCCTGCCCCCCACAAGGTCTGAGGGACAGTGGACCGGCCCCCTGCTGGAAAAGTTTGCTGACCCCTGGACTAGCCCAACCCCCTGCAATGCAGGGATCACAGCGAAACACGTTAGTTGTTTTAATTCCTTAGGCCTTTAGTTGTTATCTTTCCAATTATTTGCTCTATGATGTCATCTTTTGCTTAAAATAAGGAAAGAACAGGTGCTTTACAAAATATATATATATATTTTTGAGCTATTGCAATGTAGCCTCTTAACCCTCTTTTTGCTTCCTCATATGTCCAGTCTTTCAGAAATCTCCGCAGAGGTAAAATTCACATGGAGACCCCAGTTCACAGGAGGGTGGGGACTAGTCTTTCATGGGGGGTGAAGAGTCTCTTCTGTACAGCTAGACTCTAGCCCTGCTGCTCTTTGTGCCACAAAGGCAGAGAGGGTGGACTTGAAGGGGGGAGAGAAACTGCCCAGAAGGATCAGGCAGAGGAGGGAAGACTTTTACTCCTGGCTAGAGAGAGTTGGGTCGCTTTTCCATCATCTGACCTTTTTCAGCTGGCCTGGTTGCCATGGGTCCTCTTTTTCCTGTCACATCCTCTATTTTCCTGATTAAAATTGTTGCCCGGGCAGATTTTTAAAATTTGGCATAATGTCCCAAGTTTTTTGGTTTGGTTTTTTGGTTTACATGAACGCACGGAATTTTTCTAGTGTATTAGACTCAGATCTAAGACACCTTGCTTAGCTAGTCTGCAGCAGAGAATCACAACAGAATGCCGTATTGGCCCGAATATAAGCCGCACCCACAAATAAGCCGCACCTTTAAAATTCAAGGGGGGGGGGAAGATAATACCCAAATATAAGCCACTCCCTTAAAATTGGGTTACAGGCTGAAAATTGCTGCCACAGGTACAAGTGTAACTCCGAGCCAATTTAAGCCTTTGCTCTTGCAAGCCCACAAAAGTTACCGTGCAATCGCTAAAATCGCAAATCACTATTCAGCTGCTACAATGCCGCAGGCACTCACACCCGTAAATGGCAAATGAAGTCTCAAGCTCGCAAATCGGCAATAAAACTTTTTTTTGTTCCCTTTTACCGTATGTCTGTTTCAGCAGCAATATCGTAAAAGGCAGTTTTTGTAAGGTCGCAAATTTAAGCCACACTTTAACTTTTCAAGGTCAGAATTGGGGGGGGGGGGGAGTGCAGCTTATATTCGGACCAATATAATAATAATAATAATAATAATAATAATAATAATAATAATAATGCACCGTTTCTAATAAGGCTGCACCTAAGATAGCTCAGATGGCAGAGCATGAGACTCTGAATCTCAGGGACGTGGGTTCCAGCCCCATGTCGGGTGAAAAATTCCTGCATTGCAGGGGGTTGGACTAGATGACCCTCGGGTCCCTTCCAATGCTGCGATTCTGCAAGGATTTGTGCAGCTGAAGAGTTAAACCCACAGAGCTGCAATGGCTAGAGTTGCAGGAGGGAGGCCGGCTTGTGAAAGCCAGGAAGGGTTTTTCCTCCCTGGTTAGGGGGTGGGCCTTGGTTTTGAATTTCTTTTGCAGCTGGCATAAAAGGAGGAGGAAAGAAGGAGAGGAGGAGAGTGTGCTGGACTGGGGCATGGAGGCGGAGAGGCAGGGAATTGCTGGAGGAGGAAAAAAGACCCTCTTTTGCAATCGCTCTCCCTCCTCTGGGTAGCAGGCAGGGGTCTCTCTGCTGCTGGTTTCCCCCTCCCAGAAGAAGCAAACTCTTTGAGCAAGCTGGGTCAAAGGGTACGTGGACAGCGCTTTTCTATGGGGTACTGGGGAGGGGCGGTAGAAGAGGGGGACGGCATGGGGCAGGGAGCCTCCTAAAACGAAGGGGGCCTGCCTGCTTGAGCCTCCTACAATTCCTGGGTGATGGGGGGGGGGCTTCTGCAGAGCATCGGAGACCAAAGCGCATAGCAGCGTATCGTTAACCTCTGGAACTCCCCTCCACAGGAGATAATAATAATAATAATAATAGTAATAATAATAATAATAATAATAATAAAATTTATTTATACCCCGCCCTCCCCAGCCAAGACCGGTCTCAGGGCAGCTAACACCCAATATAAAAACAAATACTCAGTCTCAGTCTCAGTCAGTTTTATTGCACATAGCCAAAGGCTGCCGCAATGTACACAGAATTATTTGACAGTAAAGGTGGATCTGGCTGGCCATCTCACCACTAGAATTAAGACCACCACTGGAGTCAAACAGGGATGCATTTTGGCACCTTTCCTGTTCAATTTTTATATTAATGACATGGTTAAAGAACTGGAGGGCCTACAGTTTGCCCCTGTCACAATTCTCGACCAAAAACTCTCAGTTTTAATGTATGCTGATGACCTAGTACTTGTATCTAGAACCCAGGTGGGCCTGAGACGGCTGCTTGCAAAATTAAGTTCATATTGCATGAGGAATGCTTTATCTATAAACTATGACAAGACGCAGGTCATTGTATTTGGGAAGCGTTCCAAAAAGCATGTTTGGCACCTGGATGAACACATCATAAGCCAAGTAAATACGTTTAAATATCTGGGATTGATTTATTCAGAAACGGCATCTTGGAATACACAGCTATCCAATATCAAATTACAAGCCTTTAAATCAGCAAAAGCCATTCTGAAATTCGCTGCATGTAAAGGTGGAAATCTGGTCAACCCAGCTCTATCTGTGTATAAAGCAAAAACAATGGCCCAGATTTTATATGGCGCAGAGGTTTGGGGTACCTCAAAGGTCTCCGGTCTGGAACCCCCACAGAATTATTTTTTAAGAGTTCTTTTAGGTTTACCCAAAGACGTGCAATCTGCCATGGTCAGGTTGGAAACTCGCGTGTTGAGCATAGAGAGCCAAATAGATAAAAGAATTCTCTGTTACTGGTTTAGAGTTCAACAGATGGACAACACTAAAAACAAATACAATTTAAAAACAAGGAGTTCCTGAAGACAATGGAGTCTCCTCTGCCCGGATCGGCGAGGCGGCCCCATGGGACGATGCCAAGGGCTTCCTGGCCTCCTTTGAGCGGGTGGCCGAGGCCTGCCAGTGGCCCAAGGGAGAGTGGGCGGCCAGGCTGCTGCCAGCCCTCCGAGGAGGGGCCGAGTGGGCCTCTGGCAGCCTGGAGGCCAGCGACAGAGAGGATTATGGGAAAGTGAAGGCGGCCATCTTGCGCGGGGACACCACCGCCCAGGAGAAGCAGCGGCAGCAGCAGCACTTCCGCCGCTTCTGCTACCAGGAGGCCGAGGGGCGAGGCCTATGGCCGCCTCCAGGAGCTCTGCCGTGGGTGGTTAAAAGTGGACCGGCACACCAAGGAGCAGATTCTGGAGCTGCTGATCCTGGAGCAGTTCCTGGCTATCCTGCCGCCCGAGGTCCAGGGCTGGGTCAGGGAGGCCGGGCCTGAGAGCTGCTCCCAGGCAGTGGCCCTGGCCGAGGAAGACCTCCAGGCGCAACGGGAAGCTGAGGGGCAGGAGCTCACATGCGCCTTGGGGCTGTGTTGCTGGGGGGCTCCTGTGGGGCTGATCCTGCCACTCCCTGGGCTGTTAACCAAGAGAGCGAAGCCTGTCCGTTTCATGCTGATTAAGGAGGGGAAGTCCAATTCTAGGCCCCTAGCTCACTCAGGGAAACACTTAATCTCAGGGTTGCGGGTTCAAGTCCCGTTTGGGGGCAAAAGATTCCTGCGTTGCAAGGGGTTGGACTAGATGACCCTCAGGATCCCTTCCAACTCTATGATTCCTGTGCTCTTCTAGGCATACTCCCCAAGTGTCCCTTGTCTCCAATGACAGTTCTGGAATTATGAAAGCCATCCCAGCTTCTGATTTGACCCTGGACTGTCCCTAATTCCGCTGCCAGTGCCGAGATCGGGGAATAGTATGAGCTGGCCCTTGTCCCAAGCCATGGCGGCTGCGGCGGCTGTGAGAGGGCATCCTGTTGCCTCTCCATGGCCTCTCCACGGCCGCTGCTACCAGCTTCCTCCCTTGGGCAGCTGCTAGTGGCTGCTAGATAGCGGGTGGGGAGGAGAGGCCACCACCATTAAGGCCCTGTTTGACGCGCCAGCTCTGAGGGGGAGGCAGAGGACAAGAAGAAAGAAAGAAATATTTAGCTGGGAAAGAAGAAAGGGGGAGTGGAGCAGAGCACAAGGAATCTTGATTTTTGGACAGGGAAACCTCAGTTTTCGAGCGTATCGGATGCTGAACGATTCGGAACCCGAACGCCGAAAACTCGGAAGCAATTCTTTTCGTTTCAAAGTCAAACGGCTTCCGAGTCACATTTCTCCATTTTTTCAAGGGATTTCACGCCCATTGCGCCTCGGCTGTCGAACGTTTTGGAAGTCGAACGGTCTTCAGGAACGGATTACGTTTCAAAAACTGCTGTATTTGAAAAAAGTGATTTGTGCGTCTGCATCTAATCTTGCCCCTTTCTAAAATGTATTCATTGGCGTGTGCTTCTCTTTTTGTCAATTGACCAAAAAAGAAAGCCGGGGTGAAGGGTTTTTCTCAGGAGGGCGTTTGTGCTGCATCCCATTGGTGTGGTCGTGGTGGGAATCCTCTGCTGGGATGGGTTGGGGAACAAAAATGGGGGTTGGGGATGAGGAGGGTCAGTTGAGTGGGGAGTGACAAATGCCCCTCTTTTCATCTAAGGAACGTTGGAGGGTATGGCTGGGTGGTGGCTTCAGGGTGGGGTTTGAGGGAGGCTCTGGGTTTTCCGCCCAGGCCTCTCCCTCCTTGCCCTGTTGCTCTGTCCTGACAGGGTTCCTTCCTGATGTTGCAGGTGGGATTTGAAGAGGCCGCCGCAGATGTCTCTGAGGAAGTGCCGTCCGCAGATGTCGAACAGAGGCCAAGCAGGAAGATGCAAGTGAGGCCCAACTGGCAGGTAAGCAGGGCCGGATTTAGAGTCGTGCCCCCTGGATCATGCACCTTCATTGTATTGCTCCCATCACAGGCTGAAGACACCACCACTTTGGCTTCGCCTGTGCAGAGGAGGGCAACTAGGATGATCTAGAAGCTAAGCCTTGTGAGGAACGGTTGAAGGAGCTGGGGATGTTTAGCCTGCAAAAGAGGAGACTGAGAGGAGATATGGTAGCCATCTTCAAAGATGGCTGTCACATGGAGGATGGAGCAAGCTTGTTTCCTCCTGCTCTGGAAGGTAGGATTCAAACCAGTGGCTTCAAGTTGCAGGAAAGGAGTTGGATGGGCATCTGCCATGGATGCTTTAGCTGAGATTCCTGCCTTGCAGGGGGTTGGACTAGATGACCCTCGGGTCCCTTACAACTCTATGATTCTATGATCCAAGAGACACGTTTTTCAGGTCACAGCAGATCGCTGTGACTGTAAATTGTTTTGAACTGCTTTTAGCATTGATCTTTTTCCCCTTTATTACGGTCCAGAGACCCAACAAATTGTTACAAAGCAATGCACAATTCAGACAGCCTACCTCCAGGTTAAACAAGCATTTTGTTCAGACTTAGAGACAGGGATCATTGGTTCTTGCAACCACCGATAAAAACTTTGCCACTGCTAATGTTCTAGCGTTTATCCGGTCTTCCAATAGGAACCTGACATAATGAGCCTCTGATTTTCCCAGGAAAGGTACCGGCAAGGGTAATATCAGTTCAGCCTTGGCTTGCTCATGTTTCGCAGCAAAATATGTTTTATAGAATCAATGTCTTGAGCACATGAGCCAAGTCTGTCCTGGTAGGGAACTCCTCTCAACCTGCCATCCAACACTGCAGAAGGAAAGACGTTTAGTCTGGCTTTGGTGAACAACCTTAGATAATTTGGTACTGAATTTTAAATTTCTGTAGTCCACTGAGGGACGTTAGGGTGAAGAAATCAAATTAAGAGAAGTAAGAGACATAACCTTCTTTTTCTAATTTATTCAGCAGGTAAAAGGTGGGTGGGCATACCTGAGGGAGAGAGATACATACCTGAAGACGTTGAGGGGTTTTCCGGAGGGAGAGCAGAGGAGGAGAACTTTTCCTCGTCCTCTGTTGTCCCCTTCTCCTTGTGCCCTCAATCTTTCCCAACATCAGGGTCTTTTCCAGGGAGTCTTCTCTTCTCACGAGGTGGCCAAAGTATTGGAGCCTCAGCTTCACGATCTGTCCTTCCAGTGAGCACTCAGGGCTGATCTCCTTAAGAATGGATACGTTTGATCTTCTTGCAGTCCATGGGACTCTCAAGAATCTCCTCCAGCACCATAATTCAAAAGCATCAATTCTTCGGCGATCAGCCTTTTTGATGGTCCAGCTCTCACTTCCATACATCACTACTGGGAAAACCATGGCTTTAACTATACGGACCTTTGTTGGTAAGGTGATGTCTCTGCTTTTTAAGATGCTGTCTAGGTTTGCCATCGCCTTTCTCCCAAGGAGCAGGCGTCTTTTTAATAATAATAATAATAATAATAATAATAATAATAATAATAATAATAAATATATTTTTGTCCCACCCATCTGGCTGGGTTACCCCAGCCACTCTGAGCGGCTTCCAACCAAATATTAAAAACAATACAGCATCAGACATTAAAAACGTCCCTAAGAAGGGCCGCCTTCAGTTTCCTTCTAAAAGTCAGATAGTTTTTTACTTCCTTGACATCTGATGGAAAGGCGTTCCACAGGGCTGGTGCCACTACCAAGAGGGCCCTCTGCCTGGTTCCCTGGAACCTCACTTCTTGCAAGGAGGGAACCTCAGTGTCCAGGCAGAACGATGGGGGTGGAGACGCTCCTTCAGGTACACTGGGCTGAGGCCATTTAGGGTTTGAAAGGTCAGCACCAACACTTTGAATTGTGCTCGGAAACGTACTGGGAGGTGCTTTATTACCCCTTTGGAGGCATTTTATGCTGCAGCTGCTTTTCTTATTTCCAGTTGGAAAGTAGAATTTGAAATTTGGGGACTTCTATGGAAGACAATTTGGGACAGTTCTCTGGTAGGATTATCCTGTAGGCTTACTTACGTCTGAATTGCACAATGCAAACTGGATTAAAGTTAATAAATTATAATCTAAGACAAGAGATGGGATGGAATCTTCTCCTGAACCCACAAATATTCAATTTCCCAAAAATGCTGGTGGATTTTCATAAGGATTCTTAAAAAATAATTGTAAACAGATGTGGAAATGTGGAGAACTTGATACTGGAAAAATTAATAATTTCAGACTGTGAGAAACCAAAACTGGCTGATTCAGCCATTCCTACCCAAAACCTTGGCATGTGCCAGGCAGACTGACATCTGAGGGCCAGGGTCTGAGGGGGTCTTCCTAGTGTGGCCTGTGGTGTGCAGTGAATTCCCTTCTCTTTCCCCCTCTAGGATGTGAGAAGCACCTTGCAGAGGTAAGTGGATCTGGCTCATTTCCATTAGCTTCACTCTTTGAAGCTGAGATGCAGGAACCTCAGACATGGCCCCCCAGGGGCTGCAGGGGGGAGACTGTAGGACTCACTCCCTGAGGCATCTCACAGGTAAAAGCAGGGGCCCCTCTTTGGAACTTGACAATGGGTAGATCACAGTTGGTCTTTTTATACTGTGAGTAGGTCTCAGTCTCTTGGGAGTTGGACGTGCCTGCCTTAGCTGTTTCCTTCTAGACTGACCAGTTCAGTCACTCTGCCGGCCACCCCACCCTGTCCCAAGCAAACTCCTGCCCCATAGAGCCCCTTGGGAGGGGGCAATTTCTCACCAAGGAGCAGGAATTGGCTATTTTCTTGACCATATTCCGGCTGCAGTATTTATATTTAAGGAATCACTCAGGTGCAGAGTAGAGGTTTGAAGGAACATTTCTTGTTTCCCAACAAAAGTGCATTTCTTTTTCTTCCTCTCCCCTTCTCTGGGGACATCTAGAAAGGACATGTGTGCTGTGCTCTCACCACCCTCAGACAATTCCTGCCCCTTGATACCATATGATTCTGCTGCTGCTTTGAATAGACATCAGTGGGGAGACTCAGAGGCCTGGGGTTGCTGTTTTGGCCCTTGGGGGTCTGGCTGAGGAGTCCGTAGTGAGGAAGAAACTCCCCACTCAGCGCATGCCTGTCCCTCTAGGCCTCCTCCCAATTCCTTTCTTTTCCTTTAACAGAAATTGCAGATTTGAATGGGCTGACATTGTTCTTCTTTTCACCAGGTATGAGAAAAGAGAGAGTCCAGAGAAGCCACTGCCTTTCCCTCCAGAGCTGAGGAACAGGGTCTTGGAATCCTGTGATCTAAATCACCTTGTGGAGGATGCAATGAAACAATGGAAAGGTAATGGAAATTGGCTGCCAGGATTTCACACTGGGATTTCTATTATTTCTTCAGAACTGAACATGCCAGGCTCTTACTGCATGGAATTGCGTAACCCCAGGATACCTTCCTTCTTGGGGCTCCAGCCTTCATTTCCTGTCCCCCCAGAATGGCCCATGTATATTGTGACGCTGGATCCTGTAAAGGAAGCCTGAACCAGAGGGTATCTCTTTTCAATTCTTCGGAACCTCCTTTTCCTTTTGGTTACCAGTCTACATAAATCTGGGGTTGTCCTTTGGGAGGTTCTCCTGCTCTGAATGGAGTCAATTCAAGGATGCTACATTATGAAGTGTTACTTTTGTATGGAGATTTATCTCAGGTGGAAGAGTGTTGCCCTTACACGTTATATCTTTTTGCTTCCTCAGATGCTGTGTTATACAGAAAACAGATTCAGAAAGGTAAATTTCCAGGGGAGGAACAATTTGACAGGAGGGATGGGGACTGATATTTCATGGTGTTAAACCGTCTGTTCTGCAGACTTTGGGACCACCATCAATGGCGTCACTCTGGGAAACAGTCCTCTAGTGGTGTTTGGGTTCTTGGTCTGTCCCATGAATGAACTGGGAGAGGGTTTGAAGGCTTGGATTGGGGGCAGAGCTTGTCCCTGTGAAGAACCTGCACACCAGTCTGAGTTCCATTCCTGCCTATAGACTAGGATCCTGGTTTCACTCTCGATTTTATAGATTTTGCTTTCTTTCATAAAATCTGTATACTGCTTGTTTGTAGGGAAAACCCTCAGAGTCTTACAATATCTTACAAAACCTTAAGGAGGATCCTGCAGGGCCAGTCCAATGTCCATCTTGTCGCCTTCTCATGTATAAGGAATCTCCCTTGCATTTTGTTTTCCCTCCACACAATCTGCAGAGGTTCTTTGGGGGCTTTTGAGATCAGCCCCATTCCCGGCAGGAGGACTTCCCATTGCATGAGACCTTTGGAATTACAGGGTAAAGCTCTGCCGATTCTTCCTCTGGTTTGTCAGCATGCTTGGAAATTCCGGTTTCAACAGCTTTTCCCCACTAGTTCACTTGGCGCAGATAGAATCATAGAATCATAGAGTTGGAAGAGACCACAAGGGCCATCGAGTCCAACCCCCTGCCAAGCAGGAAACACCATCAGAGCACTCCTGACATATGGTTGCCAAGCCTCTGCTTAAAGACCTCCAAAGAAGGAGACTCCACCACACTCCTTGGCAGCAAATTCCACTGTCAAACAGCTCTTACTGTCAGGAAGTTCTTCCTAATGTTTAGCTGGAATCTTCTTTCTTGTAGTTTGGATCCATTGCTCCGTGTCCGCTTCTCTGGAGCAGCAGAAAACAACCTTTCTCCCTCCTCTATGTGACATCCTTTTATATATTTGAACATGGCTATCATATCACCCCTTAACCCAGTGTTTCCCAACCGGTGTTCCGCGGCACACTAGTGTGCCGCGAGACGTTGCCTGGTGTGCCGTGGGAGGGAGGCGGGCGAGTCGGGCGGCGAGAGGCGGGGCGGCGGCGGTGAGGAGAGGCCGCCCAGCGCGGGGCTCTCGCCGTCTGCCTGCCTGGCTGCCTGCGTGGCGCTGACGTCACAGGGCTGTAACGTGCCCCACATAGGCACACGCAGGGCGGCGAGCGAGCTCCCTCCCACATCCCATCGCCGGCTCTGCACCAGGTGGTAGAGCTCGGCGAAGTCGCCGCGCTGGAAGGCCAGCAGCGCGCGCGCCTTGGCCAGGCTCTCGCCCGCCTGCGCCTCCAGGCACGGCGCCTCGGCGTCGGGCGGCAGCGAGCCCAGGAAGCGGCCCAGCCGGCCGGGGTCGCCCGCCTGCAGCAGCGCCTCGCACCCGCACGAGACCTGCTCCGCCGAGAAGCGCGGCGAGCGCGGAGGATCGGGCGCGGCGGAGGCCAGCCCCGCGCTTGGAGAGGACGCAGCAGCCGTTGCCAAACCCGATCCTCCTCCTCCTGCTCCGCCGCCGTCCTCTGGCTCTCGGCCGGGAGGAGCCTGCGGCGACGGGGCGGGCGCCGAAGTTGGCAGAAGTTGGCGCGCCTCCTCGGCAGCGCCTTCGTCCTCCTCCTCCTGCCTCTGCTCTCCTCCGGCGGCGGGGGCGCGCCGCCCTCCCCGGCCGGGGGGCTCGGCGGGGCCTGCGGGGAAGGAGGCCATGTTTGCGGCGCGCGGGATCGCGGCCCCCCTCGCCCGCCTCCGGCCCGCTCTCCTCCCCCTGCGCGCTGCCCTAGCCGTGCGGGTCTCCTCCCCCTGCGCCGCCGTCCCCTTTCCACATCCTAGGAGCCGCGGTCCGCCTACCGCCCCCGGGCCGCGGCGCGGCTCCCAGCCCGGGCTGGCCTCCGCCTCCTGGGACGCGCGCCCACCCCCGCGGCCCCCCAAACTTCGGAGCAACTCTCCAGACGCTTCTCCCCCGCCTCGGTCTCCCTCCTTTCCACTTCTCTTCCCCCCTTCCTTCCCTCTTTCTTTCTCTTTCTCTCCCACCCACCTTTCCTTCTATTAACTTTCCTTTCCCCTCCCTTCGTCCTTCCTACTGCTGTCCCCGCTGAAACGATACTTTAAAAAAGGAAGAACCCACTGGCTCTTATTTCTGTTTAAAGCAGTAGATCCCGAACTCTTTTGGCCCACTGCCCCCTTGGTTCCACATCCCCCAGTGTCCCCTATGCTTACTCTATAGAAAGCATTACAGGGGTTAACGCGGCTCGCTAAGGAAGATATTAATAGAATTCTGCATTTGGGGGGAGACCCTAACAGTCATCTACCATTACCTTCTATGCTGTTACTATTTTTTTTATTTTTTTTTTTACATAAGTAAAAAGTGACCTTTCCCCATCTGGCATGGTGGTGTGCCTCGAGATTTTTTTCATGAAACAAGTGTGCCGTTGCCCAAAAAAGGTTGGGAAACACTGCCTTAACCTCCTCTTCTCCAGGCTAAACATGCCCAGCTCCCTTAGCCGTTCCTCATAAGGCATCGTTTCCAGGCCTTTGACCATTTTGGTTGCCCTCCTCTGGACACGTTCCAGTTTGTCAGTGTCCTTCTTGAACTGTGGTGCCCAGAACTGGACACAGTACTCCAGGTGAAGTCTGACCAGAGCAGAATACAGTGGCACTATTACTTCCCTTGATCTAGATGCTATACTCCTATTGATGCAGCCCAGAATTGCATTGGCTTTTTTAGCTGCCGCGTCACACTGTTGGCTCATGTCAAGTTTGTGGTCAACCAAGACTCCTAGATCCTTTTCACATGTACTGCTCTCAAGCCAGATGTTAACCTTCCTCCAGCCATTCAGTACAGATTCCCATTTCATTCATGGATTCTGAATGATTGTATTCCACCATTTTCTAGCATGGTTTACCATTTCTGATTTCCTCATGGAATCATGGAATAGTAGAGTTTGAAAGGATCCCAAGGGTCATCTAGTCCATGGGTAGGCAAACTAAGGCCCAGGAGCTGGATCTGGCCCAATCTCCTTCTAAATCTGGCCCGCGGACTGTCTGGGAATCATCGTGTTTTTACATAAGTAGAATGTGTCCTTTTATTTAAAATGCATCTCTGGGTTATTTGTGGGGCATAGGATTTTGTTATATTTTTTTCTCTTCAAAATACAGTGGCACCTTGGGTTACAGATGCTTCAGGTTACAGACTCTGCTCACCCAGAAATAGTACCTCGGGTTAAGAACTTTGCTTCAGGATGAGAACAGAAATCGTGCTCTGGCAGCGCAGCAACAGCAGGAGGCCCCATGAGCTAAAGTGGTGTTCCAGGTTAAGAACGGACCTCCAAAACAAATTAAGTACTTAACCCGAGGTACCACTATATAGTCCTGCCCCCCACAAGGTCTGAGGGACAGTGGACCGGCCCCCTGCTGAAAAAGTTTGCTGACCCCTGGACTAGCCCAACCCCCTGCAATGCAGGGATCACAGCTAAACACGTTAGTTGTTTTAATTCCTTAGGCCTTTAGTTGTTATCTTTGCAATTATTTGCTCTATGATGTCATCTTTTGCTTAAAATAAGGAAAGAACAGGTGCTTTACAAAATATATATATATATTTTTGAGCTATTGCAATGTAGCCTCTTAACCCTCTTTTTGCTTCCTCATATGTCCAGTCTTTCAGAAATCTCCGCAGAGGTAAAATTCACATGGAGACCCCAGTTCACAGGAGGGTGGGGACTAGTCTTTCATGGGGGGTGAAGAGTCTCTTCTGTACAGCTAGACTCTAGCCCTGCTGCTCTTTGTGCCACAAAGGCAGAGAGGGTGGACTTGAAGGGGGGAGAGAAACTGCCCAGAAGGATCAGGCAGAGGAGGGAAGACTTTTACTCCTGGCTAGAGAGAGTTGGGTCGCTTTTCCATCATCTGACCTTTTTCAGCTGGCCTGGTTGCCATGGGTCCTCTTTTTCCTGTCACATCCTCTATTTTCCTGATTAAAATTGTTGCCCGGGCAGATTTTTAAAATTTGGCATAATGTCCCAAGTTTTTTGGTTTGGTTTTTTGGTTTACATGAACGCACGGAATTTTTCTAGTGTATTAGACTCAGATCTAAGACACCTTGCTTAGCTAGTCTGCAGCAGAGAATCACAACAGAATGCCGTATTGGCCCGAATATAAGCCGCACCCACAAATAAGCCGCACCTTTAAAATTCAAGGGGGGGGGGAAGATAATACCCAAATATAAGCCACTCCCTTAAAATTGGGTTACAGGCTGAAAATTGCTGCCACAGGTACAAGTGTAACTCCGAGCCAATTTAAGCCTTTGCTCTTGCAAGCCCACAAAAGTTACCGTTCAATCGCTAAAATCGCAAATCACTATTCAGCTGCTACAATGCCGCAGGCACTCACACCCGTAAATGGCAAATGAAGTCTCAAGCTCGCAAATCGGCAATAAAACTTTTTTTTGTTCCCTTTTACCGTATGTCTGTTTCAGCAGCAATATCGTAAAAGGCAGTTTTTGTAAGGTCGCAAATTTAAGCCACACTTTAACTTTTCAAGGTCAGAATTGGGGGGGGGGGAGTGCAGCTTATATTCGGACCAATATAATAATAATAATAATAATAATAATAATAATAATAATAATAATGCACCGTTTCTAATAAGGCTGCACCTAAGATAGCTCAGATGGCAGAGCATGAGACTCTCAGGGACGTGGGTTCCAGCCCCATGTCGGGTGAAAAATTCCTGCATTGCAGGGGGTTGGACTAGATGACCCTCGGGTCCCTTCCAATGCTGCGATTCTGCAAGGATTTGTGCAGCTGAAGAGTTAAACCCACAGAGCTGCAATGGCTAGAGTTGCAGGAGGGAGGCAGGCTTGTGAAAGCCAGGAAGGGTTTTTCCTCCCTGGTTAGGGGGTGGGCCTTGGTTTTGAATTTCTTTTGCAGCTGGCATAAAAGGAGGAGGAAAGAAGGAGAGGAGGAGAAGACAGGAGGACAGTGTGCTAGACTGGGGCATGGAGGCGGAGAGGCAGGGAATTGCTGGAGGAGGAAAAAAGACCCTCTTTTGCAATCGCTCTCCCTCCTCTGGGTAGCAGGCAGGGGTCTCTCTGCTGCTGGTTTCCCCCTTCCAGAAGAAGCAAACTCTTTGAGCAAGCTGGGTCAAAGGGTACGTGGATAGCGCTTTTCTATGGGGTACTGGGGAGGGGCGGTAGAAGAGGGGGACGGCATGGGGCAGGGAGCCTCCTAAAACGAAGGGGGCCTGCCTGCTTGAGCCTCCTACAATTCCTGGGTGATGGGGGGGGGGCTTCTGCAGAGCATCGGAGACCAAAGCGCATAGCAGCGTATCGTTAACCTCTGGAACTCCCCTCCACAGGAGATAATAATAATAATAATAATAATAATAATAATAATAATAATAATATTTATTTATACCCCGCCCTCCCCAGCCAAGACCGGTCTCAGGGCAGCTAACACCCAATATAAAAACAAATACAATTTAAAAACAAGGAGTTCCTGAAGACAATGGAGTCTCCTCTGCCCGGATCGGGCGGCCCCATGGGACGATGCCAAGGGCTTTCTGGCCTCCTTTGAGCGGGTGGCCGAGGCCTGCCAGTGGCCCAAGGGAGAGTGGGCGGCCAGGCTGCTGCCAGCCCTCCGAGGAGGGGCCGAGTGGGCCTCTGGCAGCCTGGAGGCCAGCGACAGAGAGGATTATGGGAAAGTGAAGGCGGCCATCTTGCGCGGGGACACCACCGCCCAGGAGAAGCAGCGGCAGCAGCAGCACTTCCGCCGCTTCTGCTACCAGGAGGCCGAGGGGCGAGGCCTATGGCCGCCTCCAGGAGCTCTGCCGTGGGTGGTTAAAAGTGGACCGGCACACCAAGGAGCAGATTCTGGAGCTGCTGGTCCTGGAGCAGTTCCTGGCTATCCTGCCGCCCGAGGTCCAGGGCTGGGTCAGGGAGGCCGGGCCTGAGAGCTGCTCCCAGGCAGTGGCCCTGGCCGAGGAAGACCTCCAGGCGCAACGGGAAGCTGAGGGGCAGGAGCTCACATGCGCCTTGGGGCTGTGTTGCTGGGGGGCTCCTGTGGGGCTGATCCTGCCACTCCCTGGGTTGTTAACCAAGAGAGCGAAGCCTGTCCGTTTCATGCTGATTAAGGAGGGGAAGTCCAATTCTATGCCCCTAGCTCACTCAGGGAAACACTTAATCTCAGGGTTGCGGGTTCAAGTCCCGTTTTGGGGCAAAAGATTCCTGCGTTGCAAGGGGTTGGACTAGATGACCCTCAGGACCCCTTCCAACTCTATGATTCCTGTGCTCTTCTAGGCATACTCCCCAAGTGTCCCTTGTCTCCAATGACAGTTCTGGAATTATGAAAGCCATCCCAGCTTCTGATTTGATCCTGGACTGTCCCTAATTCCGCTGCCAGTGCCGAGATCGGGGAATAGTATGAGCTGGCCCTTGTCCCAAGCCATGGCGGCTGCGGCGGCTGTGAGAGGGCATCCTGTTGCCTCTCCATGGCCTCTCCACGGCCGCTGCTACCAGCTTCCTCCCTTGGGCAGCTGCTAGTGGCTGCTAGATAGCGGGTGGGGAGGAGAGGCCACCACCATTAAGGCCCTGTTTGACGCGCCAGCTCTGAGGGGGAGGCAGAGGACAAGAAGAAAGAAAGAAAGAAATATTTAGCTGGGAAAGAAGAAAGGGGGAGGGGAGCAGAGCACAAGGAATCTTGATTTTTGGACAGGGAAACCTCAGTTTTCGAGCGTATCGGATGCTGAACGATTCGGAACCCGAACGCCGAAAACTCGGAAGCAATTCTTTTCGTTTCAAAGTCAAACGGCTTCCGAGTCACATTTCTCCATTTTTTCAAGGGATTTCACGCCCATTGCGCCTCGGCTGTCGAACGTTTTGGAAGTCGAACGGTCTTCAGGAACGGATTACGTTTCAAAAACTGCTGTATTTGAAAAAAGTGATTTGTGCGTCTGCATCTAATCTTGCCCCTTTCTAAAATGTATTCATTGGCGTGTGCTTCTCTTTTTGTCAATTGACCAAAAAAGAAAGCCGGGGTGAAGGGTTTTTCTCAGGAGGGCGTTTGTGCTGCATCCCATTGGTGTGGTCGTGGTGGGAATCCTCCGCTGGGATGGGTTGGGGAACAAAAATGGGGGTTGGGGATGAGGAGGGTCAGTTGAGTGGGGAGTGACAAATGCCCCTCTTTTCATCTAAGGAACGTTGGAGGGTATGGCTGGGTGGTGGCTTCAGGGTGGGGTTTGAGGGAGGCTCTGGGTTTTCCGCCCAGGCCTCTCCCTCCTTGCCCTGTTGCTCTGTCCTGACAGGGTTCCTTCCTGATGTTGCAGGTGGGATTTGAGGAGGCCGCCGCAGATGTCTCTGAGGAAGTGCCGTCCGCAGATGTCGAACAGAGGCCAAGCAGGAAGATGCAAGCGAGGCCCAACTGGCAGGGAAGTAGGGCCGGATTTAGAGTCGTGCCCCCTGGATCATGCACCTTCATTGTATTGCTCCCATCACAGGCTGAAGACACAACCACTTTGGCTTCGCGTGTGCAGAGGAGGGCAACTAGGATGATCTAGAAGCTAAGCCTTGTGAGGAACGGTTGAAGGAGCTGGGGATGTTTAGCCTGCAAAAGAGGAGACTGAGAGGAGATATGGTAGCCATCTTCAAAGATGGCTGTCACATGGAGGATGGAGCAAGCTTGTTTCCTCCTGCTCTGGAAGGTAGGATTCAAACCAGTTGCTTCAAGTTGCAGGAAAGGAGTTGGATGGGCATCTGCCATGGATACTTGAGCTGAGATTCCTGCCTTGCAGGGGGTTGGACTAGATGACCCTCGGGTCCCTTACAACTCTATGATTCTATGATCCAAGAGACACGTTTTTCAGGTCACAGCAGATCGCTGTGACTGTAAGTTGTTTTGAACTGCTTTTAGCATTGATTTTTTTTCTTTATTACGGTCCAGAGACCCAACAAATTGTTACAAAGCAATGCACAATTCAGACAGCCTACCTCCAGGTTAAACAAGCATTTTGTTCAGACTTAAAGACAGGGATCATTGGTTCTTGCAACCACCGATAAAAACTTTGCCACTGCTAATGTTCTAGCGTTTGTCCGGTCTTCCAATAGGAACCTGACATAATGAGCCTCTGATTTTCCCAGGAAAGGTACCGGCAAGGGTAATATCAGTTCAGCCTTGGCTTGCTCATGTTTCGCAGCAAAATATGTTTTATAGAATCGATGTCTTGAGCACATGAGCCAAGTCTGTCCTGGTAGGGAACTCCTCTCAACCTGCCATCCAACACTGCAGAAGGAAAGACGTTTAGTCTGGCTTTGGTGAACAACCTTAGATAATTTGGTACTGAATTTTAAATTTCTGTAGTCCAACATTTAAATTGTAGACCGCCTTTTCTGTGATGTAGGTATGATGTATGGACGGGTAGTCTTGAGTGACAGGGCAGGGAATTTAAAATGTCTATATAAGGCCTTGCGCACCATTGTTCTGGGTTCCCTATTAGGGACTTTGTCTTCTTTCCATCTCTGGGCCGGTAACAACCGGGTGGCTGTCGTCGCATACATAAAAAGTATTTTCTGCTCCCTTGGAATATCGGCACCTACAATTCCTAATAGAAAAACCTCTGCTCCCCCCCCCCCCAAGTTAATTTAAACATTTAAATTGTGCCATTGCTGGGATTCTTTGGTGTCAACATCTCCTCTCTCGACTCCTTCCAGGCTTACCTGGAGTTCTTCACCTCCAGCGAGAACGTCAGAGCCCTCCAAACAGTGTTGAAGAACTACGGCCAGCGAGTGAATTACCACATTGTCAATGTCAAGGTGTGTCCTTCCTCAGTGCCAGATTACCAAACAGACAGACTGGGCACTGGCCTACGAGCCTAGGGGCCCCTCAACAACGGATCAAAATAATATTGATTGGCATGGTTGGCCAATTGGTGTCAAGGAAGGACAGGATGTTTTTTTATGTATGCTACCACAGCAGCAAGGGTTCTTTTAGCAAAGTGTTGGAAGACACAAGAACTACCCACGCTGGAAGAATGGCAGACGAAGGTGATTGATTATATGGGACTGGCGGAGATGACTGGCAGAATCCGTGATCAAGGAAAAGAGACGGCGGAAGAAGATTGGAAGAAATTTAAAGTATATCTTAAGAACTGTTGTAAAATTAATGAGTGCTAAAATGCCATGGGTAAAGAAACAATATAGAAGTACAGCTGTAAATGATTAAGTAAGAGAAGAAGGGGGAAAAAAATAAAGAAAATGAGTAATCAGTTAATTGAAGTGAGGGGTTGCTGAAGAAATTTTAAAATAGGGATGCAGAAAGGGGAGGCATGGGGAAGTCGGGGAAGTAAGATTTATGAAAAAGAGGTTTTGAAATTATACGTGTTTATATGTTTGTTTGTCTATGTATTGTGTTTTGTATTGTTTTTAATTTATGTTGGAAAATTAATAAAAATTTATGGAAAAAACAAAAAAACAACAAAATAATATTGATTTGATCTTGAAAGAAAATTGGGAAATAATTTGTGAGGGGGCCTGCGAGATTCTGACTGCCTAGGAGCCTCCACTGGGTTTAATCCGACCCTGGTCCTTCCTCTGGTAGGCTGGCAGTGAAAACGTTTCCGTGGAAACTTGGGATGCTTGGACTGAGAGCGTATGTGGGGAGCAAACCCTCTGCTTGTGATCTCTGGAGAATATTTTGAGAACTGTTCAGCCTCTGCTAGGACAATTGGCATTGGGTTCATGGCTCCTCCTTGTGGCCCAGTTTCAATGCCTCCTGTTTAGCCAGAGAATCTGATCAGCTGAGCATATCGTTCCCTGGAGGAGTTTTCTGGATGCAGGGAGGAATAATAATAATAATAATAATAATAATAATAATAATAATAATAATAATAATAATTTATTATTTATACGCCACCCATCTGGCTGGATTTCCCCAGCCACTCCGGGCGGCTTCCAACAGAACACTAAAATACAATAACCTATTAAACATTAAAAGCTTCCCTAAACAGGGCTGCCTTCAGATGTCTTCTAAAAGTTTGGTAGTTTTTTTTCTCTTTGACATCTGGCGGGAGGGCGTTTCACAGGTCAGGCGCCACTACCGAGAAGGCCCTCTGCCTGGTTCCCTGTAACTTGGCTTCTCATTGCAAGGGAACCGCCAGAAGGCCCTTGGCACTGGACCTCAGTGTCCAGGCAGAATGATGGGGGTGGAGATGCTCCTTCAGGTATACTGGACCGAGGCCTGTTCAGTTGGGCCTGAGATCTGTAAAAAAGAAAAAGAAAAAAGGTAAAGGACCTGTGGATGGTTAAGTCCAGTCAAAGGCGACTATGGGGTTGCGGAGCTCATCTCGCTTTCAGGCCGAGGGAGCCGGTATTTGTCCGCAGACAGCTTTCCGGGTCATGTGGCCTGCAGGACTAAACCGCTACTGGCGCAACGGGACACCGTGACGGAAACCAGAGCGCACAGAAACGCCGTTTACCTTCCCACCGCAGCAGTACCTATTTATCTACTTGCACTGGGGTGCTTTCGAACTGCTAGGTTGGCAGGAGCTGGGCCCGAGCAACGGGAGCTCACCCCGTGGCGGGGATTCGAACCGCTGACCTTCTGATCGGCAAGTCCAAGAGGCTCAATGGTTTAGACCACAGCGCCACCCGTGTCTTGAGATCTGTACAGGCCTGGCAGCAAGTTAACAGGTGTATACAAAACCGTGATGCAGCTGTTTCCCTCTCTTCCTTCTAAACAACCTCCTGTTTCCCGTCGGTAGGGTGAGAACATCACCAACGCGCATGAAATGCAACCCAATGCTGTAACGTGGGGCATCTTCCCCGGCAGAGAGATCATTCAGCCGACGGTTGTAGACCCGGTTAGCTTCATGTATTTAAAATCAAAGTGCCTTTCTGCAGGGAAGTTCCATCCCACCGCTGCCACCATGTAGTAAAGGGGCTCCTTTACTACTACTAATAATAAAATTTATTCATACCCCGCCCTCCCCAGCCAAGACTGGGCTCAGGGTGGCTAACAACCAATAATAAAAAAATGTTGATTAAAATACAATTTAAAAGATTAAGATACAACATTAAAACATTAGGATGCAGCCTCTTCACAGGAGGGAAAAGGAAATAGAAAGAGGGGGAGGGAATCAAACTGATTCTAAGCCAAAGGCCAGGTGGAACAACTCTGTCTTACAGACCCTGCGGAAAGAAATCAGATCCCGCAGGGCCCTGGTCTCATGAGACAGAGCGTTCCACCAGGCTGTGTTGAAAAGGATAAACTTTCTATGGAAGCATCGTTGCTTCCAGCTGTGCCTCTGCTCTTCTTCCACAGCTGGAAACCGACAGCAGGGAGAGGGCTTTTGTGCTCAGATCCCGCTTGACTACTGCAACACGCTCTACGTGGGGCTACCTTTGAAGGTGACCCGGAAACTACAACTAATCCAGAATGCGGCCGCTAGACTGGTGATTGGGAGCGGCCGCCAAGGCCACATAACACCGGTCCTGAGAGATCTGCATTGGCTCCCAGTACGTTTCCGAGCACAATTCAAAGTGTTGGTGCTGACCTTGAAAGCCCTAAACGGCCTCGGTCCAGTATATCTGAAGGAGCGTCTCCACCCCCATCGCTCAGCCTGAGGTCCAGCGCCAAGGGCCTTCTGGCAGTTCCCTTGCTGCGAGAAGTGAGGCTACAGGGAACCAGGCAGAGGGCCTTCTCAGTAGTGGCGCCCGCCCTGTGGAACGCCCACCCATCAGATGACAAGGAAATAAACAACTACCTGACTTTTAGAAGACATCTGAAGGCAGCCCTATTTAGGGAAGTTTTTAATGTCTGATGTTTTATTGTGTTTTTAGTATTCTGTTGGAAGCCGCCCAGAGTGGCTGGGGAAACCCAGTCAGATGGGCAGGGTATAAATAATACATTACAGTGGTACCTCAGGTTAAGAACTTAATTCGTTCTGGAGGTCCGTTCTTAACCTGAAACCGTTCTTAACCTGAGGTACCACTTCAGCTAATGGGGCCTCCCGCTGCCGCCGCCGCCACCACACGATGTCTGTTCTCATCCTGAAGCAAAGTTCTTAACCTGAAGCACTATTTCTGGGTTAGCGGAGTCTGTAACCTGAAGCGTATACTGTAACCCAAGGTACCACTGTAGTATTATTATTATTATTATTATTATTCCCATAAGGGGCATCTGGTCATTCACTGTGGAAACAGGATGTTGAGCGAGATGGGCCTCATCCAGCAGGCTCCTCTTACGTTCTTGTTCAAGCTCTGGAACCCCAGATACCAGCCACCTGCGAAACTCACCACCACCCCCAGCTCACCTGGCTGACGGAGCTAAAACGCAGAGCCCAGGACCCCCTGATCGCTTTCCTCCATCGCCACATCGCCCCGTACCCCGCCAGTCTCCGCCGTGGGCGTTCGCCTTTCCGTCGCCGCTCAGCTCTCTGGAACTCCGCCTTCCACCTCCCGAAGCAGGACGCCAGAAGACGCTGCCCCCTGGCCCTCTCAAACCACGCTAGAGTCATGCGCCATGTAGAAAAGCGGTCGGCTGCCGCGGACCAGGAAGTGAAAGCCCTGGTGAATTTCATATAAAAAAAAGGGATGAAAGAGCCTATCCATTTCCATTCTTGTCTTTCCAATCTTAACTATCCACATCTGTAATCTAAACAGGCCATCAACAACTGAGTGCAAATTTTTCCTTACAAACACATTTTTTTGCAATTTTGCCCATTTTTAAATACAAAGCAATGTTCCCTAATGCTGTTGGAAGTTTAAGTGCAACTCAGGGATTTGCATGGGGCTTAAGCAGATAGGGGACGCGGGTGGCGCTGTGGGTAAAACCTCAGCGCCTAGGACTTGCCGATCACATGGTCGGCGGTTCGAATCCCCGCGGCGGAGTGCGCTCCCATTGCTCGGTCCCAGCGCCTGCCAACCTAGCAGTTCGAAAGCACCCCTGGGTGCAAGTAGATAAATAGGGACCGCTTACCAGTGGGAAGGTAAACGGCGTTCCGTGTGCTGCGCTGGCTTGCCAGATGCAGCTTGTCACACTGGCCACGTGACCCGGAAGTGTCTGCGGACAGCGCTGGCTCCCGGCCTATAGAGATGAGCGCACAACCCTAGAGTCTGGCAAGACTGGCCCGTACGGGCAGGGGTACCTTTACCTTTACCTTAAGCAGATAGAGTGAGAGACCTCCAGATTCCCAGACTATCCCTTTACCTTCAACCTCTATGCTGACTACTCTCTATCCTTTGAAGTTTTGACTGATACATTTTACGTCGCTCCCTGTTTAAATTTCTTCCTCCCCTCTCACCCTTCCTCTGGACCTCAATGTACTTCTAGGTGGTTTCTTGGTTTCTCCAACTGGATAGCTAGGACTATAAACAATGTACAGTGGTATCTCGGAAGTCGAACGGAATCCATTCCAGAAGTCCATTCAACTTCCAAAACATTCAGAGACCAAGGCGCGGCTTCTGAATGGCTGCAGGAAGCTCGTGCAGCCAATCAGAAGCCCCGTCGGACATTTGGCTTCCAAAGAACGTTCGCAAACCGGAACACTCACTTTTGGGTTTGCGGAATCCCTGCCCAAGACTCTTACCCGGAGAGGAGAGCCCGCTTGCGGTGTTGTTTTGCCTTCAGGTTTTGCACAGTCCTGGCTGACCAAAACGCAAAGCATTTCGCCAGCAGCTGCCTCCGATTCTGGGTGTGGCCATAACCCA
This sequence comes from Podarcis muralis, assembly GCF_964188315.1. Taxonomy (NCBI): domain Eukaryota; kingdom Metazoa; phylum Chordata; class Lepidosauria; order Squamata; family Lacertidae; genus Podarcis; species Podarcis muralis. Next base: position 2,907,922 of record NC_135661.1, read on the forward strand.
GAGGGAACGGCGCTTGCATGTGAAGATCTGTGGCAGCGAGATCTTGCGAGTCACTGGGGAAATGGCTGGGAGAAGGGGAGCCGTGATGAGGAAGGTGACCTGAGTCTTCAATCGTCAACGACGAGGAGATGCTAGCCTGGCTACCGTCCTCCAAGCTGCCTTCCTATTCCCAGTCATGAAATGACAGAAGTATTAATTTTGTGCTTCTAAATGCTGGTTTATTTAAGATTATATACAGAGAGAGTGAGTCTCTACTGCTACCGGAAGAGACCCACTAAATTATAATAATAATAATAATAATTTATTTATGCCCCGCCCATCTGGCTGAGTTTCCCCAACCACTCTGGGCGGCTCCCAATCAAGTGTTAAAAACAGTACAGCGTTAAATATTAAAAACTTCCCTGAACAGGGCTACCTTCAGATGTCTTTTAAAGATAGGGTAGCTGCTTATTTACTTCACATCTGAAGGGAGGTTGGCAGTTTGAATCCCCACAGCAGGTTGAGCTCCCGCTGCTAGGTCCCTGCTCCTGCCAACCTAGCAGTTCGAAAGCACCTCAAAGTGCAAGTAGATAAATAGGTACTGCTCCGGCGGGAAGGTAAACGGCGTTTCCGTGCGCTGCTCTGGTTCACCAGAAGCGGCTTAGTCATGCTGGCCACATGACCCGGAAGCTGTACACCGGCTCCCTTGGCCAGTAAAGCGAGATGAGCGCCACAACCCCAGAGTCGGCTACGACTGGACCTAATGGTCAGGGGTCCCTTTACCTTTAATATTTTGCTGGAAGCCGCCCAGAGTGGCTGGGGAGGCCCAGCCAGATTGGTGGGGTATAAATAATAAATTATTATTATTATTATTATTATTATTATTATTATTATTATTATTGCTGCTACTGCTGCTGCTGCTGCTGCTGTGAAAACTGCAGGGCAGCAAATACTGGCCTCTCTTGCAAGGCTCTTGTGAAGAATGCAGAACAGCATCATGCAGGGCTAACATTTATTTTAAAAAAATATTTGTTTAATCTGTAGCAATAATACAAAACAGAGACATTGACCTACCTCTCAAGGTTGCTGTGAAAGCTGCAGGGCAGCAAACCCTGGCCTCCCTTGCAAGGCTCTTGTGAAGATAATCATGCAAAGACATAGAGCAGCATTGCGTGATGCTAATGTAGTGTTTTAGAAACTAGGGTCTCCAGGTTGTTTTGGGTCTACAATTCCTGCTAGCTAGGGATGATGGGAGTTGTAGTCCAAAAACAGCCAGAGACCTGAGGTTGGGAAACTGTGCTAATGCAAACCTACCCCAGAAAGTTGTCGCAAAAAGGTTAAGAACGTAAGGTGCGACCAAGAAGCCCACATATAAAAATTACATAGGCGCCGACTCCATGGGGCTTGAGGGGGCCCGAGCCCCCTCAAAAATTCGTTTGGGGGGGCTCCGCCTCCCCAATAATCTCCGGCGCCCCTCCAGCAGAGCGCCATCGCCGCCCCTCCCCCAGCCCAAAATGCACAGGGAGGGGCGGGCTGCATGCCTCCTGCCCTCCCTCCCGAGCAAAAGCTCCACCCAATTTCCTTTGGAGCTGATTAATAGGCGCAGCACGCTCTCCCCTATTCGCTCACGAGGAGGCGGCGCCACTTTATTTGCATATTCATGAGCTTATTTATTATTCATGAGCTTTCCCGGGCCCCCCCAATATTTTTTATAAGTCCGCGTCCCTGAAAAATTATCATCACTGTGCTCAGCTCACCGGCTTAGCAGCCCTCTCTGCACCTGAGCCACCAATGGCAGGATCCGCCGGGCTGCCCTGTAGCGGGAACGCCAGGCCTCAAACGCGCTCACCAGCCTCTTTTTCTCCAGGAGGGCGAGAGCTTCCTGGGTGCGAATCTCCTCTTTCTCCAGACGCTCCTTCTGAAGGCGCCACAATCTGAAAGCTGCTGCGTTACAGGGGGAAAGAGGGGGGGAGACATCGGGGGTGAGGAGAGCGCCAGGTGGGTAGATTTTCGTTTCCAAGCACAATTCAAAGTGTTCAAAAGCCCTAAATGGCCTCAGTCCAGTATATCTCCCATCGTTCTGCCTGGACACTGAGGTCCAGCGCCAAGGGCCTTCTGGCGGTTCCCTTGCAATGGGAAGCCAAGTAACAGGGAACCAGCCAGAGGGCCTTCTCGGTAGTGGCACCCGCCCTGTGGAACACCCTCCCACCAGATGTCAAAGAGGACAACAACTACCAGACTTTTAGAAGACATCTGAAGGCAGCCCTGTTTAGGGAAGCTTTTAATGTTTAACAGACCATTGTATTTTAATATTTTGTTGGAAGCTGCCCAGAGTGGCTGGGGAAACCCAGCCAGAGGGGCGGGGTATAAATAATAAATTATTATTATTATTATTATTATTATTATTATTATTATTATTATTACAGTGGTACCTCTGGTTAAGTACTTAATTCGTTCCGGAGGTCCGTTCTTAACCTGAAGCACCACTTTAGCTAATGGGGCCTCCCGCTGCCGCCACACCGCCGCTGCGCGATTTCTGTTCTCATCCTGGAGCAAAGTTCTTAAACCGAGGTACTATTTCTGGGTTAGCGGAGTCTATAACCTGAAGCGTTTGTAACCTGTAGCATATGTAACCCGAGGTACCACTGTAATAATAATAATAATAATAATAATAATAATAATAATAATAATAACAACAACAACCAGCACCGATCTGTTTGGGGCTTGGTGGCCCCAATCCTGCATCCTGCACTGGATAACCTCCCTGCTCCCAGATCCGCATTTGTCTTCAGGGGGTTGTTTATTCCTGATTCACCCCCTTCCGATTTGCATGATGCGAGTGGTTTTCTGGTGGCCCTAGGCCATTGCATGCAGGCCTGCTCTGCACCCCTTCTACCTAAGAACGGAAGAGGAGCCCCGCTGGAGCAAATCGGGAAAGCCTCTCCTCCTAACCCAGTATCCTGTTCCCGACGGCGGACAGCCTTGACACCGCTTCCCTTGCCCCATGGAGGGATGGGGGGGGGGGGGAGAATTGCTAGGGGAGAGGCACGGGGTGCGGGTGGGGAAATCTCACCGGTGTCCCCGCCAAAGAAATAACCGAGCCAAGCGACTGTCCCTCAGTGAGGAGGGAGGACAGGGGAGAAGCCCCCGAGACGAGGCGGAGGAAGAGACTCCCTTTCCGTTGCAAACCAAGCTCCCGCGCCTTCCTTTCAACCGAGGGAAATGCAACGGGGGGAAGCCAAGGGGGGCTCGGACAGCCCACAGCCGCCGCAGCCTCTCCGATGGGGCCGCGGCAGGGATCTCGAGAGGGGCGCGCAAGGGCGCCGCTTTGCTGCACGTTGCGCGGGGCTGACTTGCCCCATATTTATTCACTTACTACTTACTATTTACTTACTTACTACTTACTACTACTGTACTTACTACTTCAGAAATATCAACACCCTCAGATATGCAGATGACACAACCTTGATGGCAGAAAGTGAGGAGGAATTAAGGAACCTTTTAATGAGGGTGAAAGAGGAGAGCGCAAAATATGGTCTGAAGCTCAATATCAAAAAAACGAAGATCATGGCCACTGGTCCCATCACCTCCTGGCAAATAGAAGGGGAAGAAATGGAGGCAGTGAGAGATTTCACTTTCTTGGGCTCCATGATCACTGCAGATGGTGACAGCAGCCACAAAATTAAAAGACGCCTGCTTCTTGGGAGAAAAGTGATGAGAAACCTAGACAGCATCTAATAAAGCAGAGACATCACCTTGCCAACGAAGGTCCGTCTAGTTAAAGCCATGGTTTTCCCAGTAGTGATGTATGGAAGTGAGAGCTGGACCATAAAGAAGGCTGATCGCCGAAGAATGGATGCTTTTGAATTCTGGTGCTGGAGAAGACTCTTGAGAGTCCCATGGACTGCAAGAAGATCAAACCCATCCATTCTGAAGGAAATCAGCCCTGAGTGATCACTGGAAGGACAGATCCTGAAGCTGAGGCTCCAATACTTTGGCCACCTCATGAGAAAAGAAGACTCCCTGGAAAAGACCCTGATGTTGGGAGAAGGGGAGGACAGAGGACGAGGTGGTTGGACAGTGTTCTCGAAGCTACCACCATGAGTTTGACCCAACTGCGGGAGGCAGTGGAAGACAGGAGTGCCTGGCGTGCTCTGGTCCAGGGGGTCACGAAGAGTCGGACACGACTAAACAACACTTACTACATCCCCTAATGCAAACACGTTCGTTTGTTGGTATGCCTCTGTGTCTCCCATCGCTAGGAAAATTAGAGCAAATTATATAGCCAAGATAGCCACCAACTGTAAAGGAGATGAATTTATTTGACCCTTTCTACTCCAAATATAATTGCACATTGTATTAACATCATTTTTTAATATATTAGTGGCCATGTGGTGATTTTAGCCTATAAATTTTATTGTTTAATGTCTTAACCTGTATATTAAGGTACTTTTATAGCTCTGTTTAGAGTAGTGTCTTGATAATATAAATGTTTTAAGTTTTTTGTATTAATCCAGCATATTTTCTTTTAATTGTTGAATGATCCTGTGTACATTGCGGCAGCCTTTGGCTATGTGCAATAAAACTGACTGACTGACTATTCACTTACTGAATTTATATAGCTGCCCCATACATCAGGATTTGGGGGGGGTGGGGAGAGAACTGAGTTCTCTGTGAAGCGATTGGTCAGTTAGGTAAGTATTTTTATTGACTTACTTGATTTTTTTTGGAGGAGGGCAGCTGCATACACCCACACCCCAGCTGTGCCCATGGCCCCATAGCACAAATACTCTAGGAAACCAGAGTGGTGTAGTGGTTAGAGTGTCGGACGTGGCCCTGGGTTCAAATCCCCCCAGAGTCATGAAGCTCACCTGGGTGACCTTGAGCCAGCCACCTAACCTACTTTGCAGGGTCGTAGGGATTAGCTGAAAACTGGCGTGATCCACATGGAAAAAACGGTGGGATAGAATTGCAGCAAATGAACTCTTCGGCTTACCTGCCGGCCGGATGGAGATGTCATTTGGCAACCTGGCACCCACATGGTCGCAACTGGAACTGTGCCAGTCACAAAAAGGCACCTTGTAGATTTCTAACATTGGAAAGAACGGAAGAAGATATCCCCCTGCGCGATCTCATAGTGCTTAAGCTCGGGGGCATCCAATGAAACTGAATGCGATTCAACACAGACGAAAGGAAGTCATTCCTTGATTTATCGGCTACTTTAAAACGAGGCTGCATTTTAAATTGCATTTTATCCTGTATTTTAAATTGGTTCCCCCCCCCCTTACTTTCCACCCTATTGTGTTTTTACTGTGAGCCCGGCTCTGGCCGGGGAGGGCGGGGTATAAATAAAATTTATTATGATTATGATTATTATTGCAGTGCACAAACTATGGAACTCACTCCTGCAGGAGACAGGGACGGTCAACTTGGATGGCTTTAGAAGAGGATTGGACACATTCACGCGGGACAACTGGCTATTGTGGTTTATTATTACGGGGCGAGTGCTTTGGAGCTTGTGTCCTGCTTGTGGGTTTTTCCTTGCTGCATCTGGTTTGCAACCATGGGATGCTGGACTAGATGGGCCTTTGAGCAGCTCAGTTGGTTAGAGCATGGTGCTGAGAATGCCAAGGTTGCAGGTTCAATCCCCGTATGGGACAACTGCGTATTCCTGCATTGCAGAGAGTTGGACTAGATGATCCCCAGGGTCCCTTCCACCTCTGATTCTTCTATGACTTCTGTCCCCCCCCCCCCCCGCTCAGCTGTTACAGCTCAAACCAAGAAGCGAGCCTAGCAGAAAGAAGCCACATGATCAAACTCAAGACTGAAACGTTTTATTAAAAGGGTTCTTTAATTTTCTCTAGGAAAACAATCATACATACAAAGAACAGGGGAAGAAAGGAAGGCTGTGTGTTTTCTCTAAGGCACAAAAGTGTTTTTGAGAGAGAAAAACGATCAGCACACCTACAGCAGTCATCAGAAATCATCGGCAGAAAAATGGCACAGTTGCAGCAACGGGCGAGGGCATGGATTGCTCTTTGGAAATAATATTAGCTGGCTCCTGTAAGCAGACAGATCCTCCAGCTAACAACTCTCTTGCTGAGTCTCTTAGTGGGGGGGGGGGACTATTTTATTGGGGGGGCTACTCTTCCCAGGGTAGCCTTGAGAGGCTCAATCGATCAGCATCAATGTGGCTGGAAAAAAATACAGAGAACTTTGCTATTGCAGAAGGAAATTGCAGAGAGTTGTACATATGACATTTCTGGGATCGGGGGGGGGGGGGACTTTAAAACATTGTTGTCCAAGGTGCGCTCTGGATTTGCAGCAGAAACTATGACAAAACCCTCAAGTCGAAGCCACAGGCTGCTTTGTTGCCAAAGTTTTTTTCCTCCCCTCCTAGACTGGTTTTTAGAAACCACGCTTCCTCTGGTGGGGAGGAAGAAGTGGGGTTGGGACTAAGTGGCGAAGACGGTTTTGTTCCCCAGCGCAGAAAGGAAAGGGCCCAGTGTTCTTTGGACGGTTCAGGGGACGCCTCAATAAGGAGGAGGTGGGGAGGCCTTGGTAGCCACGTCTGGGTAGGGGCGCAGCGGCTCCGGGTGGTCGATGGGCTGGTACGAGCTGCGGTCCTGCCCGACGTTGAGGACACCTGTGCAGAAGGAAAGGGGAAAGCGACAACTTTTAGTCTTCGGATGCAGCACCCAGGGTTCAAGGTGTTCCCAGCAAGAATCTAAGTGCTGGGATGAGCTGCAACTGGAGAGCTAGCTGTAATTTTCTGAGCCGTGAATTAGACTATCACTTGCCTTTACAGCCCCCAATACCTTGCATCAATGGGACGCGGGTGGCGCTGCGGGTTAAACCACAGAGCCTAGGACTTGCCGATCAGAAGGTCGGCGGTTCGAATCCCCGCAACGGGGTGAGCTCCCGTTGCTCAGTCCCTGCTCCTGCCAACCTAGCAGTTCAAAAGCACGTCAAAGTGCAAGTAGATAAATAGGTACCGCTCCGGCGGGAAGGTAAACGGCGTTTCCGTGTGTTGCTCTGGTTTGCCAGAAGCGGCTTAGTCATGCTAGCCACATGACCCAGAAGCTGTACGCCAGCTCCCTCGGCCAATAAAGTGAGATGAGCGCCGCAACCCCAGAGTCGGTCACGACTGGACCTAATGGTCAGGAGTCCCTTTACCTTTATACCTTGCATCACAGCTCTGACCGCTGGCCATGTTGGCTGGAGGGCTACTGTTTCTCCACCTCTGAACTAGACCGTCACTTGTCTTCACTGCCCCTAGGGACCACTGACCATGGCAGCTGCGGCTGATGGGAAGTAGAATCTCATCTCAAATGCTGCAGGTTCCCCATCAATGAACCAGACCATCACTTGCCTTTACTGCCCCTGTTCCTTCTCAGTTCTGCCATTTTTTTTTTATGCATGGCCAGGCAGCCTGGTTGATGGACAACAAATCCCATCCTTGTCCCTATTGGCCATGCTGGCTGATGGGAGTTGGCAGTCCAACCATGTTTGGAGAGTCACAAGTTCCCATAACCATTGCACTTCTTTGTTCATTGCCAGTGATCAATTTCCAAAATGAGGGATAGGTGCTTTGTGTCCAGGAAACCTCGCCTCTCAGGTGGCACTTTTGGTTGCTGTGAGTGACTAGGTGGGGAAGCACTCTGCACATGCTCTTCCGCACCTTCTTTATGCAAAAACCCTAGAGTCCATTGGCCCAGTCTTTGCTGACTTTAAAAATAGTTTGGTAAACTCCGGGAGCTTGGGTCTATCTATGGAAAGGTAAAAGGTCAGGGCCCCCTTGACGGTTAAGTCCAGTCAAAGGCCACTATGGGGTGTGGCGCTCATCTCGCTTTCAGGCTGAGGGAGCCAGCATTTGTCCGCAGACAGCTTTCCGGGTCATGTGGCCAGCATGTCTAAACCAGACAGGACACCGTGACGGAAACCAGAGCGCATGGAAATGCTGTTTACCTTCCTGCCACAGCAGCACCTACCGTATTTTTCGCTCTATAAGACACACCCAACCATAAGACGCACCTAGTTTTTAGAGGAGGAAAACAAGAAACAAGAAAGCAATGCAAAGCCTCTTGAGTGAAGAGGGAGGAATGCTCCCACTGCGCTCATGAGGCTTTGCGTGGCTATCCCTGAAGCCAGAAGAGCAAGAGGGATCGCTGCGCACCAATCCCTCTTGCTCTTCTGGCTTCAGCGATAGCATTCACTCCATAAAATGAAGACACATTTCCCCATACTTTTTAGGAGGGGAAAAGTGCGTCTTATAGAGCAAACAACAACAACAACAACAACGGTATTTATCTACTTGCACTGGTGTGCTTTTGAACTGCAGAAATCCGTTCCGCGATTCTCTTCGTCTAGCGGTTTTTCCGTCTTGCGAGGCATTCGTCTTGCGGGGCACCACTGTAGTTGCTCTGGAAAAAAAGTGGGATTCTCTCTTCCCTCTTTTTATTTATTTGCACAGAGGTGCTCTTATGTGTGTGTTTTATTACAAATATAGCAGAGGGGGGAAAGGGAGAAGGAAGAGGAAAAAACAAACACCACCAATTCCTACTGACATTAAGAATAATTCATCATCCAAAAAGAGAAGAATAACCCATCAAAAAGGCTGTTGATTTTTCATCAGGTCTTTTTTTAAAAAATACCCCATACATACACCCCCCCACCCCACCCCCACACCATTGATTTATTAACCTCCTTCTCAAGGCAATTTACACATAAGGTAATTTAAAACCGTTAATAACACTTGAGACAACAAAAACACCTAAAGCAAGACTAAAACTGCCACCAGATTCAGCAGTAAACAGTGAGTTTTCTGGGGAAAGCAGACGGGCAAACGAAAAACTTCTCGAACTTGTGCCCAGAAAGCACTGGCCAAACAGAAGTAATATTGTGTGTGTGTGTGTGTGTGTGTGTGTGTGTGTGTGTGTGGAGGGGGGGGCAAACTTACTTGGAGACAAATCTTCTGCTCGGTATACAAAGAGCTGGAGCATGGCTCTGCGTACTGCTGGCATTACTGCTGCCTGCAGGAGGTTGGCTTCCAAATCGCCACTGTCTGGCAAATGGGCTGCATCCTTGGAGAAGAGAAAGGCGCAACATAAACCTGTGACCCAGATGCTGGTGGCCCTCTAGATGTTTTTGGCTCACAACCCCCATCAGCCCCAGCCTGCCCCAGCTGTGCTGGTGGGGATGGATGGGAACACAGGAAGCTGCCTTGTCATGGATCCGGCCATTGGCCTACCTGGCACAGTGCTGTCCACACTGACCAGCAATGGCTCCCAAGACTTTGGATGGGAGACATTCCCTGCCCCACCTGGAGATGCGGGGGGGGGGGGCAGGACTGTTGGGAAACTGCCAGGGAGATATAGTCCATCATGGCCCCAAGCCGGCTGCCGGACTTCCATCGATCTCCCGTAGCCAGGCAGATCCAGCAGTTAGCGACACGAAGCCTCAGAAATAGATTGCCACATTCCAGGCTTGTGCACACTGTTCTTTATCAGCAGAACCACAGCCAGAAAGCTTGCACCGTAGAAGAGAGCATAATTTACAGACTTTATTTAGCGTTGAACAGAACAAAGAGAAAACATGACCGTTCTGTGTCAGTGTCTCTGACCGACTGAAATCGAAAGGAAACAGCAAGCATAAACATCCTCAACAGGAAATACGCAGACTCTGTGACTCACAAGCCTGCTCTCTCTTAAGGTGGAACGTAAATATCCTAACATCCTCCCCCTTTCCGTGTAACCTGTAGTACCTGTGGTTCACCCAATTGCAACCTCTGTGTGTAAACCTTAAGTTGTTCTTTGTTAACAACCTTAGACAACAGATCAGCAGGAATTTCATTTCCTGCCATGTAGGACACCCGAATCAGTCCTTTCTGAATACACTCTCTTGCACGATGTAGCTTAATCTGCAAGTACTTGGTTCTTTGCTTGCAACTCTCGGAGTTCAGCAAAGCCAAACACGATCTATTGTCTTGATACACTTGTATAGGACATTTCACAGAAACCCCGATGTCCTTAAACAGTTGCATCAACCATTCACAATCCATGAGTGAAAATGACAGAGCATTGAGTTCTGCTTCACAGGAACTTAGGCTCACTGTTGTTTGCTTCTTGCACAACCAGTCAAACAGGCAGTGGTTGTACATGTAGCATACTCCAGAAGTGCTTGTACCATCCGTGGTGTCACTTCCAAAACTTGCATCTGCAAAGATTTCAAGACCTCCAGTCTTCTGACTGGTGAACCTCAGCCTGTAGTGCATAGTCCCTTTCAAATAGCGGGCTATGCGCTTCAGAGCTTTCCAATCCTGAACCGTAGGATTGTTGGCATGTCTGCTAAGCAGATTACAGCTTACAGCAATGTCAGGTCTTGAACATCTGGCAATGAAATTCAGCTTGCCTAGAACGCATCTGTATAGCGTTGTGTCAGAAAACGCTTCAGCAGTACTATCTACCTGGTAACCTGTCACCATCGGTGTGTCTGCTGGGTTTGCATCAACCAAATTCAACCTGGTTAATACATCAGCAATTTTCTGTGTTTGGTGTACCAGAAAATTACCTGCTTGGTCCTTCTCCACCTGCAGAGAAAGATAGTTGGATACCTCACCAAGATCCTTCATGTCAAAGTGCTCCTTCAGCTGAGCTAGGGTGCTTTGATAGAAAGCCTGATTCTTCCAAAACATCAGAAGATCATCAACAAAACATAAACAATACAGTTTGTTTTGCCCCTCCTCCTTGACAAACACACATGGATCAGCTTTGCCCTGGTGAAAACCTAGAGAAAGCAACGTTTCAGTGAGTTTTGTGTTCCAACACCTAGCACTCTGCTTGAGACCATATAAGGATTTCCGCAGTTTACAGACCATTCCCTTCTGTATCTCCATCCCATCAGGTGGAAGCATAAACAGCTCTTCGTTCAAAATCCCGTACAAAAAAGCTGTATTAATGTCATGATGGGAAACATGCAGTTTCTCCTCCGCAGCAATCTTGAGCATCAGCCGAATGCTCTCATATTTGACTGTGGGTGAGTAGGTCTCGTGGTAATCCTGTCCTGGTACCTGTGAAAAACCTCTGGCAACCAATCTGGCTTTGTGTCTGACAACCTTGCCATTTTGGTCTGTCTTGGCCTTGAAGACCCATTTGCTGCCAACCAGTCTCATTCCTGGGACTACCGGTACCAGTTCCCAAGTTTGGTTCCTGTTCAAGGAATCAACTTCAGCCTTCATGGCATTAAGCCAAGGCTCAGCATCTTTAGAGGTTAACTCCTGAACCTCTTTGAAGCTTGAAGGTTCCCACACCTTCTCTGAGCTACTAAGAACAGCAGTTGCTGTCTTAGCAAACTCATCAGCATACCTCTTAGGAGGTCTGCCTTTGGTCGCCCTTTCAGACCTACGTACTAGACGCAAGTCTTCTGGACTCATCTCCTCTTTCTTAGGAGAAAAATGACCAATGGTGAACAGTGGTTCTTCCAGTTCATTGTCAGACGCATCAGATGGTCTGACTGAGGCCTTTGCACTCTTGTAGTCTGCTGTGTCATCACTCTCACTGACATCAGCAGCAGCGCCGCCCACTGAACTGGAATCCGAACTCTGATCATCATCATCATCCTCATCATCATCATCCTCATCATCATCATCCTCAGCAGCTTCCTCAGCTTTAGCTGCTTGCTTGACATCACCTTCATCCTCCTCTGGGTAACTCTGGAAAATTCCCACATTTTCCCCCCACTTAGGATTGTACTCAACACTCCTTGTGAACTTTATGGATTTAGAGTTAGTCATCCATACCCTGTATGCACCTTTTTCGTACCCCATGAACAAACCATGTGCCCCACGCTTCCCAAGCTTGTTGGTTTGTGGGGTGCGTACCCACATGTCAGAACCAAATATTCTCATGTGTTTGGTGTTGGGTTTCTTGCCAAACATCTTCTCATAGGGGGTACAACCAATGGGTGATGACAATCTGCGATTAACGGAGTAAACCAGATTCCCCAAAGCCTCCCCCCAAAACTTATCAGGGAGATTGGCATCATGCAACAAGGTTTTCATTCCTTGCAGCAATGTTTGATTTGCTCTCTCCGCAAGCCCATTCATCCATGGCGATCTGGGGGTTGACATGTCATGCTGGATTCCCTTCTCAGTCAGGAAAGCTTCAAACTGCTGAGAAGTGAATTCCCCGCCCCGATCGGTAAAAAGACAGGAAATACGTTTACCGTGAGCATTCTCCAACCAAGCACAGAATGCCTTAAACTTCGGAAACGCTTGCGATTTCTGTTCGAGCATAAACACATGAATGTACCTAGTAAAAGAATCAATTAGAACCATGAAGAACCTTGCTCCTCCTAAAGAGGGCGTAAGTGGCCCAACCAGGTCCACATGCACTAGCTGGTAGGGTTTGGAAGCCTGCCTGCTAGACTCCTTGCCTTTTGGAGCAACCTTCACCTTGTTCTCTGCACAAGATACACATTTCATGTGAAATTTACAGGGTTTGATGTTCAAACCCTCAACCACCTCTGGCATCTTGGCCAGTGCCTTCCAAGAGAGGTGACCAAACCTTCGATGCGCTTCATGAATGCAACCTGCATGAAGAACTTTGTTAGTTTGTGCAACACAACAAGAATCAGCATTAGATACAACAGCAGTGTCCTCATAAGTTATATGGAACAAACCATCCATAAACTTTGCATGCAAATAGTCCTCTTTGCCTTTACTGATGACACAGACGCTCCTCTTGAAGGAAATCTGAAAACCACGTCCAGTAAGCTGCGGGACGCTCAATAAATTGCTTGCAGCTCCAGGAACATATAGTACCCCGCTGATGGTTGTGTGCAAACTTGCAAGTTTCACAGTCCCTTCTCCTGCAATTTGCAACGTCCTTCCATCAGCCAGGTGGATCTCACCTTCCTGAGGCTTGAAGGAGATAAAGAGGTGCCGATCCTTTGAGATGTGGCGGGTACAGCCCGAATCAACAACAAAGCTGCCTTTGGCTGTTGGAGCAGCATTCACAGCAAGCAAACCCTTGTTTTCCACTTGCTTGGGCTTTTGCAGCTTGCCCCCCTGCTGCTCCTGGCCAGCAGACGTGCCTTTAGCCTTTGGTGAAGCTGTGCCAGCAGACATAACCTTGTCTTCCACTGGCGTGGGCTTTTGCAGCTTGCCCCCCTGCTTCTGGTCAGCAGACGTGCCTTTAGCCTTTGGTGAAGCAGTGCCAGCTAACAAAGCATTGTTTTCCACTGGCGTGGGCTCTTCACCCTCCCTTCGCTCCTGGCCATCTGCAGACGCCTGTTTACCTTTGCCTTTCCGGCCTCTGCAAAGACGATGACCTTGGTTCCCATGAGAAACAGAGCTCTCAGCTGCCGACTCCTTGGCTCCCCCTGGAGGCTGGAATGCTGCCTGGGATGACATCACAGTCTGCTCCCCCTGCAGCTTGCAACCGGTGCCCTCAGCATCCCTGCATACACTCGCATTCTGGGAAACAGCTTGGACCTCCGATGCAGTCAAACTCTGGGCTGGGACAACTGAGTTGTGAGCTTTCATCAAAGCATACCACATTCCACGTGCAGTGGTGTTGCCAGCCAGCGTCTTAATTTCCTCAAGAGATACGGATAAGACTATTACGTCAATCGCCTTCGAATCATCGGCTTTCCATCTCTCTGTCAGAGGAACTGGGGGGGCCTCACTCACGGTATGCCACACCCTAAACTGACGCAGCAAACTCTCACACCATTTTGCCCAGGTCTGATAGTTGTGGCCATTTAGCTTCGGTGGACACGGAGCTACTTCTGAGGATTGTAAAAGATCCATCTCAGGTCTTTACGTGAGCCCAAGTCTTTATGCCTTCAAAGACTTATTATCTCGGCAGCCCATTAATCACGAACTCCCTGGCTTGGCTCCCAGGCCAATTAAGCCTTGCCGGAGTTCAAAGGCTCCTTGTTGAGGTAAACAGAAAAGCCTCCGCTCTCGCTGCTTTCGCTTTTCACATACCTCTCAAACGCAGTCTGTTGCAGCTTTACTCTCCTGTAGGTGCTGTGAATCTGGGCCCGAAACCTTGTTGTTGGGAAACTGCCAGGGAGATATAGTCCATCATGGCCCCAAGCCGGCTGCCGGACTTCCATCGATCTCCCGTAGCCAGGCAGATCCAGCAGTTAGCGACACGAAGCCTCAGAAATAGATTGCCACATTCCAGGCTTGTGCACACTGTTCTTTATCAGCAGAACCACAGCCAGAAAGCTTGCACCGTAGAAGAGAGCATAATTTACAGACTTTATTTAGCGTTGAACAGAACAAAGAGAAAACATGACCGTTCTGTGTCAGTGTCTCTGACCGACTGAAATCGAAAGGAAACAGCAAGCATAAACATCCTCAACAGGAAATACGCAGACTCTGTGACTCACAAGCCTGCTCTCTCTTAAGGTGGAACGTAAATATCCTAACAAGGACTTCCTGCAAGCAAAGCAGGTGCTCTGTCAGGGAGCTCCCTTCCCCATAATCCTTTTTCAGTCTCAAATATCGGGAGGGCCCTAGGTGGGTGAAAGCTGTCACAGACCATCTCTACAGAACACGGAGGGAGTTTCAGATTCAAACAGGGCATTTTCTGTGTTCATTTCAGTGGCAGCTGCAAAAGAAGCACAAACACTGTAGCAGGAACAAATGCAATGTTGGAACCAGCCGACAGTTATGCAAGGAAAGCTGTGGAAAACTCAACCCAGTTTAACAGGCATGCCGTCTCCCAAGAAAACAGTAGATCTGGCATGTGGGACCTGCTGTCCTGTAGCTTCTTCCTGTGGTGAGCCACACAGGAGGGCCACATGGGGGCAGGCAATGGTGTAAGGTGGGCCTTTTCGATTTAGCCAGGTACTCAGAGTAGAATTCATGGTTCTGTTTTCAAAACAACCTTATGAGGTAAGGTAATGAATTAATTATAGGTCTTTTCCCGCTGCTTGTTCATGTTCCTGGAAAAGTCTGCAACAGTTCAAATATAGGCACAAATAAAACTTAAATAAAGCTAAAGACCACAGAATTGCAAGAGCAATTAAAATTATCTGCAAAAGGTGAGAGAAGGAAAAGCAACAACAAAAGACAGGCTTCAGGCAAACTTCTCTGGGGAGGGTGTTCCATGGCTGGAGTGCTACTACCCGAAAGGCCCTTTAGATAGTGGGGGAACCCCAAGCAGCTTTCCTGTGAAGTTCTTAATGTAGGGGCAGGTGCAAATCGAGACAGGTGGTAAGGTCAAGATGGAGCAACTGGACCCCATTCACCCACTGAGCTTCAGGGCAAAATAGGAGTTTGAACCTTGTTCCCCACAGGAATAAGTCTAACACTCCATGTCCACCATCCCAGTCTGGCATAGGAATTTGGGTGGGGACCCCACATAGTAGAATCATGGAATCATAGTTGGAACGGATCCTGAGGATCATCTAGTTCAGGAATATGCAGCTGTCCCTTACTGAACCCGCAACCTTGATGTTCTCAACACCACACTCTAACTAACTGAGCTGATGTTGGCATCCTGTAGCAGGACCCAGGTATAGATAATATTTATCTTCTTAAAAATGTTGCTGCTAAAATCCCAAGTTCTTCCTATTTAGGCTGCTGGTACAAGGCCACCAAGAGTTCTGCTTGTCTAGTCAGCCTGTCCTGCTCTACTAAACCATTTAGCAAGTTGGCGTCTGACCTAGGTAAAGGTAAAGGTACCCCTGCCCGTACGGGCCAGTCGTGACCGACTCTAGGGTTGTGCGCCCATCTCACTTAAGAGGCCGGGGGCCAGCGCTGTCCGGAGACACTTCCGGGTCATGTGGCCAGCGTGACGAAGCTGCTCTGGCGAGCCGGCACAAGAGCAGCACACGGAAACGCCGTTTACCTTCCCGCTAGAAAGCGGTACCTATTTATCTACTTGCACTTTAGGGGTGCTTTCGAACTGCTAGGTGGGCAGGAGCTGG
The DNA here is from genome assembly GCF_964188315.1 of Podarcis muralis. NCBI lineage: Eukaryota > Metazoa > Chordata > Lepidosauria > Squamata > Lacertidae > Podarcis > Podarcis muralis. The sequence continues at coordinate 2,923,846 of NC_135661.1, forward strand.
GACCGAAAGACGGGAGCTCACCCCGCCGCGGGGATTCGAACCGCCGACCATGCGATCGGCAAGCCCTAGGCGCTGAGGATTTACCCACAGCGCCACCCGCGTCCCACAGGCGTCTGACCTACCAGTCTTGAAAAATGATCCAAACAAGGCACCCCATCATTTTAATAGCTGCCAATGGCATCACATGAACTTGAATGCCCGTGACCAGCCTCTGTTGAGGTGGTGAAGATGTTGTAATGTAAAGATTTTTACCGGCGCCTGTTCTCCAGCTCCAAGGACACAGAGGTGAACTTTCACATAGCCCCTTAGTCCGGCATTGAGATTAGCTGGGTCATAGAGGCTCAGCCATTTGCCCATCAGAGCATGAGCTAGGGAAAAGAACAAGAGCCAACATTCACACCATCCAGAAGGGCCATCTAATTGTGGACAGACATTCATTTGAAAAACATTCGAAGATCCTGCTGGATCAGGCTTGGCCAGCATCCTGTTCTCACCAGGGCCTGTCAGATCCCTTTGGGACCCGAGCCCAAGAGCCCTCTCTCCCCCGGGGTTTCCAGCAGCTGGTCTTCAGAAGCCTTGCTGCCTCCAGCCATGGAGGCAGAGCATAGTCATCATGGCCAGCAGCCATTGATTGCCAAGGACAGCCTTTTCCTCCATCCTTTTTTAACGCCATCCTCGATGGCGGCCATCACTGCCTCCTGTGGCAGTGAGTTCCACAGTTCAATATTTTAACTGTTTAACTGCTTTGTGAAGAAGGGCTTTCTTTTATCTGTCCTGAATCTTCCAACATCATTGGTTGTTCATGAGTTCAGGTGTTATGAGAGAGGGAGAAAAACATTTCTCTGTCCACTTTCTCCAGGCCAGGCATCATTTTAGACACCTCTGTCATTTCACCTCTTGCCCACCTTTTCTCTTAACTAAAAAGTCCTCGCAGGGGAGTTGCTATGAGTAACAGTATCACAAGGATGCTTCCTTTTTGTCAAACGTCAATATAAAACTGTGTGACCTGGTCAGAGTCCCTCTTTCCTTACTCTGTAGGTAATATAAGCTGTCAAGCCCTAAATCTGAGGTCTGAGCTGAAACTTTTCACAAGTTTCCATGAATGGTTTTGGCCCTGTTGATGAGGGCTTCCTTTTCCAATTCTTTGAGGCACTCCTTGTGAAAAGGTTAATCCGATTGCTTACATTGCCTCACTAGCTCTCACTCTCAATTGCCTTCAATTGCCATCACCATATACTCAAATCTGACGGGCTCTATAGCGTAGTAATACCATCCCATGTCCTACAATAGCCGGTTTACATTTCATTTCCCACAAATATACATAGAAAATAGGCAATTTAAATATAGTAGTAGCACAACAGCTGTAATATGTAATACAAATATAATGCACTACAATATAAAAAGCATATTAGCACAAAACAACCAGTAGGACAATTAACAGGATCTGACACCAAAAACATCCATGGAGCTTGTGATGTGAGGATGGAGCACAAAGCCCAATGGAGGGCGGAGGAAGGGAACAGTGGCTGAAGGGTCTTGGACACCCTGCCTCCCAAGAGCCCTCAAACTCGCCACTGGCTCAAGACAAAAGTACCTGGAGATTCATACACAAGCTCGATCTCAATCTGCAGAGAGAGAAAAACAGAAGGAGTTACAGGAATTGTCAAGGAAAGGAAAAATTGAGCTGTGGGGAAATTTCAGGGCAATTCAGAATATTGCAAAGAGTTTGTGGTTAGACTAAATTGTGGTGGTTTTTCCATTTTGCGGGAGGTGGGGTTCCCTTCCAATCCTGTGATTTTATAACAAAAATGGGGTTCCACAGGAATAGGGGAGATTGCTAAAATGGTCAAATGCTTCTTTATTAAGGAAATAGCATAGGCAGGTCTATTAAGTATCTGTATTGTAATGTATGCTAATGTGTTGTCACAGAAACTCTAAATCTCTGGAGGCTCTTCTGGGTGGTCAGTGGAAGAGGGTGTGTCTCCCTCCCTCTCCCTGGCTAAAGGGGACGTCTTCAAGACCTTTTCTGTGTGGAAAAGGACACAGGAGAATGGCCGTCTGGGGGCTGGAGCTACAGAAGAGACACAGAGGCCTGACTTGCTCTCTGCAAGAATCCAAAGCTATGGCTTTGGTGACCCACCCCAGGAACCTAAAGTAGGAGGAAGAGATGATCAGCTGGAAGATTAATGCTGTAAACCTTCCAGAACATGCTCAGCCTGTGTTTATAAACCTTCTACCACAGAAATCACCATCAGCCTTCCGTGGCCTTCACTCCAAGGAAACCAACCCAAGGTATGAGCTGGGACTAGGGATTTACAAATTCTGGTTTTCTAAGTTTCTCCTTTTTCCAATCTTAAATTCAGTTCTTCACATTTCTGCAGCAATTTGGTTTTCTTAGTGTGAATTTCCCCTAATTCTTAAATGCAGTTTTGACAAATATAGACATGTTTGCAAGCACTCTCCCCTATGATAATGCATTTTTGTATGGCATTTTCACTGATGTATGCCTGTACAGGCAAACGTTACCCTAATATAACATTGCATTTAGTAGTTGTTGCTCTAATGTAATTAGCTGCCATAAATAGAGCCTGTTTAAGTGTTGGATGTTGCCAGATGTTGAGTGCTACCAGTGGTAAAACAACAAACGAACAATGAATGAATGAATGTCAAAAGCTTGGCTGAGAGATCAGAACTTCTGAAAAAGACTCTTTCCCTGGTCTTGGGGGCCAGCCCAGGGCAGCTCAAGGCCCAGTCCTGAGTTCAGGCCCACTGAGCAGCACCAGCAGGGAGGCACCTCTTGATTTCTGCCTCTCTGTAGATATCAGCCCAAATTGCACCCTGAAGACCCCAATGAGGGAATCGGCCCGTATTGCCTTGGAGTTCAGCACCTAAAAAAGAAACACACATAAATTCCCCTCCCCTCCCACAAAGCTGCCTTGTTCGTCTAGTATAGGGGTTGGCAATGCAGTGCCTCCAGATGTTGAGGACTACAATTCCTATCACCCTTGATCACTGATTCAGCTGATGGGAGCTGAATTCCAAAATACTGTATGTGGAGCCCCCCCCCCCCACCACACTGGTTGTGTCTGGTCTGAGTAAGAGGCAATTGTGGCCTCAGTCGCAACTCCACTCTCCCCCAGGCAGTGACTAAAACAAGGAGTGATAAAATAAACTCAACCAGACAACAATCTGGATTAAAAATGGCCACAGCTTTATTGACTACAGAAGTAGGTGGAATTTTGGCGCAGGCATCGGGTGTCTATTTGTCCTAGCCTGCTGCCGGAGGGCTGAAACATTTTCAGGGTTGTGCCAAGGACTTTGGCCTCTCCGAGACCCCAAGCTACTGAGGTGGCCATGCTAAGGCCATTTGCTGGAAGCTCTAAGGCCCGCCTGCCCCATGCTTGGCTTCTGGACAGAGACTTCCACCCTCTAATGGGGTGCCCTGAATACGCTGCTGGTACTGGACTGGGCAATGCACCTTCACCCAAAAGATATGGAGGGCACCACACCACATGGGTTGCCCCTAGTCTAAGTGAGATCCATTTAGCAGCTGCATTATCCTTTTACCACTTGCATTGGGGCTTCTTTTGTATCTCTGAGGAAAAGGAATAGATTTAAGAGTTTAAAATTCAAAGCAGGCAACCCAGCAACATAGGCGCCGACCCAATGGGGCTTGAGGGGGCCCGAGCCCCCTCAAAAATTCGTTTGGGGGGGCTCCGCCCCCCCAATAATCTCCAGCGCCCCTCCAGCAGAGCGCCATCGCCGCCCCTCCCCCAGCCCAAAATGCACAGGGAGGGGCGGGCTGCATGCCTCCTGCCCTCCCTCCCGAGCAAAAGCTCCACCCAATTTCCTTTGGAGCTGATTAATAGGCGCAGCACGCTCTCCCCTATTCGCTCACGAGGAGGCGGCGCCACTTTATTTGCATATTCATGAGCTTATTTATTATTCATGAGCTTTCCCGGGCCCCCCCAATATTTTTTATAAGTCCGCGTCCCTGCCCAGCAACAACCAACTGTCTGCACAGAGGGTGCGGAAGAATGGAAAACATAATCAATGGAAGCTGGAGGAAGGTGACTCAAGAGCCACCAGCCCACACCACTTCTTCTGGTGTACACACCACACTTGCCTACCGTCAGGCTAGGCGGGGAAAGGGCCACAGTCCAGAGGGAGACGACCTGCTTTGCCTGCTGAAAGTCCCAGGTAAAGCTGAGAAAGACATCTGTTTGAAACCCTGGAGAGCTGCTGCCAGCCAGTGTATAGCAAATACACCAGCAGCCTGATTTGATACAAGACAACTTCCTGATTTGAAAGAGCTAACAAAAAGTTCCAGTTACAGATGGGTAGCCGTGTTGGTCTGCCATAGTCAAAACAAAAAAATTTCCTTCCAGTAGCACCTTAAAGACCAACTAAGTTAGTTAGCGTGTAACAAAAAGTGTCAGGGTCAAGCTTGGACTTCACTTGGGCAATGGTGCGTTGGTTTTCTATCCTTATTTCTGGTTCCCCTGCCTGATGGCATCTTCTTAGGCCTCCTTCCCAGGAAAGGGTGTCTCCTGCTTTTGCCCTGCTAGCTCTCTCAGCCCACATCCACATCATAAAGTGCCATGATACCACTTTAAACAGTCCTGGCTTCCCCCAAAGGGTTCTGGGAGCTGTCGTTTGTTAAGAGTGCCAAGAGTTGTCAGGAGACCCCCATTCCCCTCCTAAAGCTACAGTTCCTACAGTGGTTTAACAATCCCTCTCCTCAGGGACATCTGGGAATTATAGCTCTGTGAAGGGGAGAGGGGCCTCCTTAATGGCACCCTTCATGGTACAGCTCCCAGAACCCTTTGGGGAAAGTCAGGACTGTTTAAAGTGGCATTGGAGTGCTTTCAATGTATGGTGCGAATGTGGCCTAACAAGTGAAGGAATTCCAATGGGTCTACTCTGAGTGGAACAACCGAGTTGCTTAACAGTCCTTTGTGGCCTTGTAGGTGTTGTGACCTCTTGTGAGAAGGAAGCGTGGCTGGGGAGTGGCAAAGCGTGCCCACAGCCTGCAACGTCTCAGAAGCAGCTCATGCAACCTCTCACCTGGCCAGGTTCCTTGGAGCTGCGATGAATGAGCCTGGGACCTGGCAGTGTTTAGCTGAGGGTGTGGATGGAGGACAAGGTTCTAGCTACTTGCTGGGGACGGTGGTGGGATGGCCTTGTTCCTCTATGCTTGGGAATCTCTCTGTTTGTTTTTGCATCCACTCCTCAGTTTCTGCTACGGCTCCTTCTGCCTCCTTGTTCCACTCAGACTCTCTGAAGATTCTGGACTAGAAGTCACTTTACGTCTGGCCTGCTTCTTCCTTTACAAAATTGCCAGTTCTGCTCCCCAGGTTATCAGCCCTGAGTCCGAATGAAGCCTGCCAGAGCTACAATTCTCAGAGTTCCCTGTGAAGAGGGATTGATGGTCTGGGAATGGTAGCTTTGTGAGGGGAACAGGAGTCTCCCAATAACTCTCCGTGTCCTTAGCAAGCTACAGCTCCCAGGATTCTTTGGAGCTGTTTAAAGTGACACGATAGTGCTTCAAATTTAGGGTGCTAATGTGGCCCCAGTGGCCGACAACCCAATTTGCTGCTTCTTTACACGAATCACAAGGTAATGCAATCGCAAGATGTGTCTAACCTTTTGTCCTCCAGAGGTTGCTGGAATCCAACGCCTATCGTGCCAGACTTTGGGGGCTGATAGGAGCTGGAGCCTGGCAGCCTTTGGAGAGCACCACACGGGCTACTCTTGAGGACATGGGATTCTGTTGAAAAGGAAGGACCAGGTGTCGCTTTATAATAATAATAATAATAATTTATTATTTGTACCCCGCCCATCTGGCTGGGTTTCCCCAGCCACTCTGGGCGGCTTCCAACAAAGATGAAAAATACACTAAAATGTCACATATTAAAAACTTCCCTGAATGTCTTCTGAATGTCAGGTAGTTGTTTATCGCTTTGACATCTGATGGGAGGGCGTTCCACAGGACGGGCGCCACTACCGAGAAAGCCCTCTGCCTGGTTCCCTGTAACTTGGCCTCTCGCAGTGAGGGAACCGCCAGAAGGCCCTCGGAGCTGGACCTCAGTGTCTGGGCAGAACGATGGGGGTGGAGACGCTCCTTCAGGTATACTGGACCGAGGCCGTTTAGGGTTTTAAAGGTCAGCACCAACACTTGGAATTGTGCTCGGAAACGTACTGGGAGCCAACGTACAGTGGTTCCTCGGGTTACATGCGCTTCAGGTTACATACGCTTCACTCACCAGTTTCTTTATGTACCAGAATGTCCAATTCCCCTTTTGGGACGTGATTTTCTATCTAAAACCGCAGTGCCTAGGACTTGCCGATCACATGGTCGGCGGTTCGAATCCCCGCGGTGGGGTGCGCTCCCGTCATTTGGTCCCAGCGCCTGCCAACCTAGCAGTTCGAAAGCACCCCCGGGTGCCAGTAGATAAATAGGGACCGCTTACCAGCGGGAAGGTAAACGGCGTTCCGTGTGCTGCGCTGGCTCGCCAGATGCAGCTTGTCACGCTGGCCACGTGACCCAGAAGTGTCTGCGGACAGCGCTGGCTCCTGGCCTATAGAGTGAGATGAGCGCACAACCCTAGAGTCTGGCAAGACTGGCCCGTACTACCTTTACCTTTACCTTTTAAAGCCTTCGACACGATTAAACATAAGTTCTTATGGAGTATTATGCAGGAGGGAGGATTAGGAGAGAACTTTGTGGAAGCAATCCGGGAATTGTATAGAGAAGGGAAGGCTGTGGTCAGAGTGAATGAGGGGGTTTCAGATCAATTCAATATACAAAGAGGAGTTAAACAAGGATGTTCACTCTCACCACTACTATTTGTATTAGGTATGGAGTATAATACTATTTGCGTGGACAGGCGGAGTCCCCAGATCCCGCGCGGTCCCCCCGTCATGTGGAATAACGACTCAAGACTACGTGCTATGGGATTAAATTGGCCACAACTTTATTAAATTTCAAATGTGGGTAGACCTTGGCTCAGGCATTGGGTGTTCTCCCTCCCCAGTCCCCAGCCGGGGACCTAGGGAGCATCAGGGTTATCCAGTGTGTGTGTGTGTGGGGGGATGGGCCGGCTCTGGAGAACATATGTTCAAGCAGAGATAGCCGCCCCCGTAACGCCGCCGCCGCAGGGGAGAGCAATGACGACCTTTCGGCGTACGGTCAAAGCCTCCCTTCAGAAAACCCCTTTAACGGGGAACCCTGGTATCACCGCCGCAAAGAGGAAGATGGACAAAAGGATTCCGCCCAAGGCCTGATACCGCCAAAGTTGTGACGTTTTGCTACGGGAAAGGCGAAACCTGCCAATGCAGGGAAATTCCTTTCCGGCCCTTTAACCGCGACCTTAACGTAGCAGCGCCCGCATACCTGTGAAGAAAAGTTAACCTGCAAAATAAGACATTAACTGAGGGTGGGTAGGGTGGGAGAAGCTCTGGAGCCAAGTGAGGATTCCCAGGTAAGATCCTCCCTCTATTGTGTGGGCAGGTAATCCCTCCCCTACCTGGCCTGGTCTCCTTGGCAACGCTTCCCCCAGGTGGGATTGGACAACTGACTGAGGCAGGCGGAGACCTCCAGGTATCCCACCTGAGGGAAGGCAAAGCCAAGCCTATGCTGTTGGAGCCGCTCCAGATCTAGGGGCTGCATGCGTCCAGGCAAAGGGCGCCCCCCGTTTTAAGCGGGGAGCGGTCATTGTATTAGGTATGGAACCATCCCAAAGCAGTTGGAAAAGGTCCAGGCGGGTTCCAACTTGCACAGACCACTTGGAACTGGCCCATACTGGTTGGAACAGGTCTAGACTGGTTTGAACCAGACCAAGTCGGCTGAAACAGATCCAAGCCGGTTGGAACCGGTCTAGGCCAGTTTGAACCGGTCTAGGCCGGTTTCTGCCAGTCCAAGCCAGTTTGAATTGGTCGAGGCAGTTTTGTACTGGTTTAGGCCGGTTTGAAGAGTTCCAAGTGGGTTGGAACTGGCCCAGACAGGTTGGAGCAGGTCCAGGCCAGTTGGAGCAGGTGCAGGTCATTTGAAACTGGCCCAAGCTGGTTACAACAGGTCCAGGCTAGTTGGAACTGGTCTATGTCGCTTGGAACCAGCCCAGACCTGTAGGAATCATTTCATACCAGTTGGATCCAGCCCAAGCCAGTTGGAACCAGCCTAAACCAGTTGGAAAAGGTCCAGGCGGGATCCAACTTTCCCAGACTGGTTGGAACCAGCTCAGACTGGTTGGAAGAGGTCTAGACTGGTTTGAACCAGTCCAAGCCGATTTGTGCTGGTTGAAGCCGGTTTGAACTGGTCTAGGCTGTTTTGAACTGGTCAAATTCAGTTTCAAATGACCTGCACCTGCTCCAACTGGTCTGGACCTGCTCCAACCCGTCTGGGCCAGTTCCAACCTACTTGGAACTGCTCAAACTAGCTTGGGTCGTTTAAAACCGGCCTAGACCTGTTCAAACCGGCCAAGACCGGTTTAAACTGGCTTGTACTGGCGTAAACCTGCCTAGACCGGTTCCAACTGGCCTAGACCGGTTCCAACCGGCTTCGACCTGTTTCAACCGACTTGGACCGGTTCAAACCAGCCTAGACCTGTTCCAACCAGTCTTAGCCAGTTCCTACCAGTCTGGGGCAGTTCAAACTGGTGTGGGCAAGTTGGAACCTGCATGGAATTTTCCCAACTGGTTTCAGCTGGTTCAAACTGGATTGGACCGGTTCCAACCTGTCTAAACCAGTTCCAACCGGTTTGGACCTGTACCACCCGGCTTGGACCGGTTCAAACCAGCCTAGACCTGTTCAAACTAGTCTGAGCCAGCAATAAAACCCTTTCTGCAACCCCAAGAGTGCCAGATTGGAGGGAGGACCTTCACTCACCAGTTTCTTTATGTACCAGAATGTCCAATTCCCCTTTTGGGACGTGATTTTCTATCTAAAATTCCAGCTCAAATAGCCTTCATGCCTGAGGGGGCAGAATTGAAATTACCACCAATTGTACAGTGGTGCCTCGCAAGACGAAATTAATTCGTTCCGCAAGTCTCTTCGTCTTGCGGTTTTTTCGTCTTGCGATGCACGGTTTCCCATAGGAATGCATTGAAAATCAATTAATGCGTTCCTAGGGAAACCGCCTTCAGACCAGGTCCGGGGACAGTCTGTGCCCCGACCTCTTCTGAAGGCTGGGGGGGGGCAAGGGCTTTTCTTCCCACTGCCAGCCTTCAGAAGGCTGTTCTGAAGGCTGGCAGTGGGAAGAAAAGCCCTTCTTCCCACCTCCCGCCCCGCAAGCTCCGGGGACAGGAGGGCTTTGCTGCCGACCGCCAGCATTTTAAAAGCCCCTGCTGTCCCGGGGCGATTTTAAAATGCTGGCGGGCGGGAGTGAAGTCTCCGCTGCCCAGAGGAGATTTTAAAATGCTGGGGGTCGGCAGTGAACGGTTCGCTCCCGCCCGCCAGCATTTTAAGATCGCCCGGGGCAGCGGAGAAGTCTCCGCTGTCCCGGGAAGGCAGGCGGGGGGAGCAAAGACTTTTGCCCCCGCCTGCCTTCAGAAGAGGTCCAGGACCTCATTCCGATGCCCGGCAGCGGGGTGAGAGGTTCCCGCCCCCCCGCCCCGCTTCGGAGCAGCGTTCCGAAGCGGGGCGGCTGGGGCAGGTGTTCCCGCCCCCCCGCCCCGCTTCGGGGCAGCGTTCCGAAGCGGGGCGGCTGGGGCAGGTGTTCCCGCCCCCCCGCCCCGCTTCGGGGCAGCGTTCAGAAGCGGGGCGGCTGGGGCAGGTGTTCCCGCCCCCCCGCCCCGCTTCGGAGCAGCGTTCCGAAGCGGGGCGGCTGGGGCAGGTGTTCCCGCCCCCCCGCCCCGCTTCGGGGCAGCGTTCCGAAGCGGGGCGGCTGGGGCAGGTGTTCCCGCCCCCCCCGCCCCGCTTCGGGGCAGCGTTCCGAAGCGGGGCGGCTGGGGCAGGTGTTCCCGCCCCCCCGCCCCGCTTCGGAGCACCGGGAGAAGCGATCTCCCCGCAGCCCCTTGCTTCAAAAGAGGTCCGGGGGCAGCGGGAAGCGCTTCCCGCTGTCCCCGGACCTGGGGCTGCGGGGAGAAGATCGCTTCTCCCCGCCGCCCCTTGCTTCAAAAGAGAAGACCCGCTGTCCCCTGGGCAAGCTTCGTTTTGCGAAGCAAGCCCATAGGGAAATTCGTCTTGCGAGGCAACTCGAAAACGAAAAAACCTTTCGTTTTGCGAGTTTTTCGTCTCGCGAGGCGTTCGTCTTGCGGGGTACCACTGTAGTAGCTCTAAAGCCAGGTGCAAGCAGAACTGTGCATGCGTCAGCGTGGGTAGATGCACACCCGTCTCGCTCTTGGGACTTTACTAATTAAAAGCCTGAAAAACAAATAACTCTCTGCAAACTGATAGCTGAGATAACTGACCCAAAACTGGGCTTAGGTACAAGTCCTGGAGTTTTTTCTCTCGGTTTTTTAAATATTTTTTTTTTGTTTTTTGTTGTTTTTGTATGTTTTTTATATATTTTTTGTTTTGTTTTTATTTATTTCAAGTAATTACACTACCCATTAGGAAAATATGGTTCAAAACATGGAATAAGGTATTTAAAAATTGGATAATGGACCAGCCTTTATCACTTTGTTAGTGAAAGGTGTATGCAAAGCCCTGCAGATACAATGGAAACTGCACACTGCCTACCGACCACAGAGTTGCGGCAAGGCGGAAAGAATGAACTGGACCCTTAAATGATAGCTGGCCAAATTGTGCCAGGAAACTCATGGCAATTGGGTGGACTTTCTACCCGTAGCCTTGCTCAGGATCAGATGTGCACCCAACAAGAGGCTAAAGCTCTCTCCCTTTGAGCTTTTGCATGGAAGACCTCCTCCACTTACCGTATTTTTCGTCCCATAGGACGCTCTGTCCCATAGGACGCACCAATTTTTTTTTGGGGGGGGGCGAAATAAAGGAATAAAAAATTCCTTTATTCCCCCCCCAAAACCAGGTCGGGGAACAGTGGGATCGTGGCGCTGCGCCTCCCCGCTGTCCCCCGAGCTTGTGGGGCTGGCCAATGTCTGCCCGGCTCGAGGGGCGCTCTGCTTCAGGGCGCCCCATGCGCGGGGCGGCAGGCTGCGGACACCTGCGCGAAGCACGGGACGTCCTACGGAGGGTGCCCCGTGCTCCGCGCTGCAGGTAGCCGCCTGCAAGCCGTGCACACCCGGGGGGAGTTTCCCCAGGCACGCAAGGCTTGCGGACACCTACGTGAAGCAAGGCTTGCGGGCGGCAGCCTGCAGCGCGGAGCACGGGGCGCCCTTCGGAGGACGCCCCGTGCTTCGCGCAGGTGTCCGCAAGCCTTGCACGTCCAGGGGAACTCCCCCGGGTGGGCAAGGCTTGCGGGCGGCAGCCGACAGCGCGGAGCACGGGGCGTCCTATGGATGGAACTCCCCCCGGGCGTGCAAGGCTTGCGGATAGCTTCCTGGAGCCTGGACAGCGAGAGGTGTCGGTGCGCACCGACGCCTCTCGCTCTCCAGGCTTCAGCGAAAGCCTGCATACGCCCTATAGGACGCACACACATTTCCCCTTCATTTTTTGAGGGGGAAAAGTGCGTCCCATAGGGCGAAAAATACGGTACCACAGAAATAAGAGCAGACTTAGTACAAACGGGAGGACAGAGTACATCAGAACAAATCCAGTCTCTCTCTCGTGTCCAGTATCTCTCTCTCTCAATGGAAGGTTGGCTCACTCTCCAGGTATGCTGTGGTCTTGGTTACCTCCAGTTCTTCTTACAGTAATAATAAATGTTCTCCTTCTTATCTTCTTTTACTACCCAGGAGGAATTGTTGATATCCTTGTGCTCCTTGAACCCAAAGAAAATGTTTTTGTAAAGAATGCTAAGCAGATGTTTCAAATATATGGAGAAAATGTCACCCTTTATTATGAACACCCTCGAAAGGTAGCTGACATGTCTCTCATCCCAGGACTAATCAGGGACCCTGACATTGTCTTGGCAGGCCTGCTGTATAATCAAAGTGGCCTTTTCGCAACACCTCCTTCTGAAATGAATGATACCTCCTACCGATATTTCCAGTTCTCCAGAACCACCCAGGGCTTGTGCTTTTGTTGTTATGCCTCTGGATCATGGAACACCAAATGGAAAGGTTGGCCGCATGTCCAGCACCACCAACATAAAGGTTGGCTGGGAAATTACACACAGTGCACTGCTAAGTTTTGGTTGTGGGGTTGCTTCAACGCCTCTTACCAAAGCAACACCACATCCTCAGATCTGTATCCATACTTTCCCCAATAGAGGATATACAGTCAACTTCACCGGACAGGGATCCATCTGTTCTGGCTGGCTGATCAAGGACCCCAATCTTTGGTTCTTGTATAATGGACTAACCACTAATTACCACCCTGGTAATTATCAGTGTGTGGGAATGGGTGCCTTTACTTTCCCTGTGACTGTGGAGGCTTTTCTTCCTCTACCCTCTCTTAGAAACAGAAAGAGGAGAGAAGTCCAAGGGGAACAGTGCAGTGATGAGATTTTCCTGGCCCGCTCTGTGGGTGCTGTTGGTGGAGGCTTCGTTAGCATCCTCACCATCGGCATACATCCGGGAGTTGTGGCTGAACAAAATCGTGAAGCACTATTTGCCCTAACATGCAGGTTGGAGAAAACCATCAATGCCACTACACATATCCTCCGACAGTTGCAGTCCGAGATTGAGGATTTGAACCAGATAGCAGCAGCTAATAGACTTGCTCTTGACTATCTCCTTGCCAAATCAGGAGGTTTTTGTAAAATAGTCCCGGAAGGCAACTGCAGAGTGAAGTTTCATGACCTCAACAACACTATTGAGGACGAGTTGCCAAAATTACAGGCCCTTATAAATGATAACCAACCCAGTCAGAATCCTTGGGAATGGATGTGGTCTTGGGTCCCAGGAGTAGGATGGTTACATAGCCTTTTGACCGCCATTGCGGTAGGAGGCTTAGTCTTCCTAATACTTCTTTGCATCACCCCTTGCTGCATATCTCTAGTCAGAGGAATGGTGGCCGAAAGCATTAAGAATCTCACTGAAACCCACATCATGGCCATATACCGAGCCCTGCCCCCCCCCTGGCAGAAGAAGAGCATGAGTATGCTTGACTAATTCGTGAAATGCCCCCTGAAGAGATCCCCTTGAGAGACACAGTTGTCTATACCGGGGTTCAACATGAGAGTCAAGCTGGAGAAACAACTGTGACTTGTTTCTAAGCTTGAAAGGGGGAAATGTGGCAAGGCCACCTGGAAGAGTTTTACCTTTACCTTTTATGTATAACCATAAATACTGATAATAATGCTTAAATTGTTAAGGCTAGAAGTGCCTAAAATCTTAAGAATCAAGATTATATGCTTTATGTATAACCATGTATCCTAATAATGCTTAAATTGTTAAGGCTAGAAGAGCCTAAAATCCTAAGAATCAAAATTTTATGCTTGCAACATACGCTTCTGGTTTCTTGTTGAATGATTTTTTAAAAACCTTAATGATTTCTTCATGAACTTTGTTCCAAAAGCTTTTTATCTCCTTACACCCCACCATATATGGTACATTGTTCCTCTCTCGGTGTTACATCTCCAGCACACATTGGTTTTTTGCTTATAGATTTTTGGCAATTCCATGGGGCAGGGGTTAGGTACCACCGGTAGATCATTTTCATTAGATTCTCCCTTGTTGTATAACATGCTGTGAACTTGATGTCAAATTTCCACAGCTAACATTATGTTGTGGCCAAAATCCTGCGCCCACTTTATCATAACGTCCTTTAGCATCTCATCCTTGAGTTCCCATTCCAAAAGTAGATCATACATCCTAGATAGGGTCTTTTTATTCATTTGTACTAATTCCTTTTGTAAGAATGACTTCTTTTCTCCAAAACCAATTTTCTTATCCTGATTAAATATATGCACTATTTGGTGATATTGAATCCAGCCGTTACAATACTGTTTAATTTCTTCATACAATTTGATTTTTAATTGGCCCTGTTCTACCTTTATTAATTGTTGGTAAGTTGCCCAATTTGTGCCCATGTTTGTCTTTTTTACCGTTATCATCTCCACTGGGGATGCCCACCAGGGTATTTTGGGCTCTAATAGTCTGTAGTACTTATCCCAGACCTTGTATAATGAAATTCTTACTACAGTGGTGCCCCGCAAGACGAAATTAATTCGTTCCGCAAGTTTTGTCGTCTAGCGAATTTTTCGTCTTGCGAATCACGAAATCCCATAGGAATGCATTGAAAATCAATTAATGCGTTCCTATGGTCAAAAAAAGTCCAAACAAAGCCAAATTTGGTACAACAACAGTTTATTAACTGCTCTTTAAAGTCACACATACTGTAAAGAGCAGTTCAAAAATTGAAGGGAAAATAAATTAACTTTATAAACATGACAGAAAAACATTTAAAAATCAACAAAGTGTACAGTACATTTTCTAAGACTCTGGGGGACCACTCGAAGAAGGCTCCTCTTCCACTCTTTGCTTCTTGCTCAAGAACCTGTCCATAGTCTGCTGCTTCATCCGCCTTTTCAGCACCTCCCTGAAAGGCGAAATGACCCTCGTATCAAAAAAGTTCCCAACGTCATGTGCCACGTGCACTCCTCCAGAACAGCTGGGCGGTTCTTCACGATCCTGGTGACTCCCTTGGCTGCATCAGTCGCCAGGATCTTCTTCCTCATCTTCAGGATGGTCCCGATGGTTGATGGATTCCTCCCGTACTCCCTGGCGATGTCCGCCACACGCATTCCGCCGTCGTGCTTCCGGATGATCTCCTTCTTCATTTCCAGCGTCACCTTCTCCTTCTTCCTCTCGCCGGCCACCGGAGCAGCAGTCTTCTTGGGTCCCATGGCAGCACAGCTCTTACCTTCGTAAACTCAGAAAAAGAGAAAAAAATCAGTGATGTGCTTCAAATCCAAAAAATTCAAAAGCACCCAGCCACCCACCACACAGAAATTAAAACCCAGAACCAAGGCCTTGAATCCCAAACACCCCAACCCAAAATCCAAAATCCAAAACCCCCCCAAAAAGTTTTAAAAGTTTAACTTGCCAAATGGATGCAAGAGAAGTTCTGGGAAAGCTTCAACAATCAACCACCGAAGTCTTCAGAAACCTCAAATGGCTGCAAAATAAGTTTTGGAAAAGCTTCAAAAATCCCCAATGTCTTCAAAAACCTCAACTGCTCCCACAGACACCCACCCACCACACAGAAATTACAAACCCCTCCCCAACTGCTCCCCCTGCCCCTCCCCAACTGCTGCAAACCCCTCCCCAACTGCTCCCCCACCCAGACAAAAAAAAATTTCAAAAAATAACAACATGGCCCAATGGTCCCAGATTCCTGCAGAAACCTCCCCAACCGTTCCCCCAGCCAGCCAGCACTCAGAAATTCAAACTCAGGAAAAAAAATTTGAAAAAAACAACAACATGGCCCAATGGTCACAGAAAATCATAAAAATTCCAAAACAAAAAAGCCCCACAAGCTCCCAGATTCCTGCAGAAACCTCTCCAACTGTTCCCCCAGCCAGCCAGCACTCAGAAATTCAAACTCAGAATTTTTTTTTGGAAAAAAAACAACCTGGCCCAATGGTCACAGAAAATCATACAAATTCCAAAAAAAGCCCCACAAGCTCCCAGATTATCGCAACCCCCCCCCCACAACACCAAGTCCTTGAATCCCAAACACCCCAACCCAAAATCCAAACCCCCCCAAAAAGTTTTAAAAGTTTAACTTACCAAATGGTAAGTTTTGGAAAAGCTTCAAAAGTGAGCAAAGTCTGAGAAAAGGCTACCAAACCACGTGCTAACAGTTGCTCCTCAAAGTCAAGTCGCAACTGCAGCTGTTCAAGCTAAGCACCCTTTGTTTTAACGGTTTTTAGACAAAGGAAACAAAGTTGCGAGACGTTTTCGTCTTGCAAAGCAAGCCCATAGGAAAAATCGTCTTGCGAGGCAACTCGAAAACGGAAAAATCTTTCGTCTAGCGAGTTTTTTTGTCTTGTGAGGCATTCGTTTGCGAGGTACCACTGTATATGATTTTAAAAGTCCTTATGCACTGCCACTTTGTTGTATGTTAGGTAGGCGTGCCATCCAAACCTCGTATTCCAACCTTCTAAATCTAATATATCAGCCTTCTTCAAGAAGGTGGGGTTGTTTTAAATGGTTGTTAAATGTGTTACGTTGATTTAGATTTTGTATTTGTGGGCTGGAGTGTTGTTTCAGGGCTCTTGTATTGTTTATTAGTGTGCATACATTGGTCTTGTGGCTATTTTTAGTATGTTTTTATTTAATTTATATTATGTTCTGATATTTTTATTATGAATTTTGTGCAGTGATTATTCTTATTATTTATTTTGTGCTTCGTATACTTGGTGTTGTGAACCACCCTGAGATTCAAAATCAATAAAATCAACAATCAAAAACAACATCAACAAGAAACACAACAACAAAAAGGTTTCCTACCGCTGTGTACGGAGGGTCGTGAGGGCAGCACCACTCCTCTTGGTCGATCCTGGTGGCGTTGATGTTCCTGGCGCTGGTCCAGACTGGATCCTGCGGAGAGCAGAAGATGGTATCTCTGCAGCACAACTCTGGTGTCCACGTTGCCTTGGCCTGGCGCTACTCCGGATGTTCTGTCAGGAGGAGAAAGGGGCTCGTTGAGAAACGTCCCATCCAAACAGCCCACCAGATGTCCCAATAGCCCACCAGATGCCTCACTCACCTGGCATGCAGCTCAGGAAGTCCTTCGGGTAAGGTTCCCTGTGAACGCAGTGGAGCAGCCTCCTCAAAAAGCGCTGGACCCTGCCTTTCTTCCGATGTCTATAGGCCCGCTGCATGATGTTCAGGCAGCTCCTCCCTGTCTGCCTAAGCTCTTCTTCCTCGTGCTGCTGCATCTCCTCCAGCCCTGAGTGGCAAGGGAGAAAGGTTGAGCAAGGCAGAGATGCACAGGAAAAGAGCCACCCATCAACAATATGAAAACAGCCGTCAGCTGTGTTTGTGTGTAAGAGAGAGCAGTGAAGTCACATTCCAATTCTCTTTGCATGTTCATCTTGTGGCACCTCTGCCTGAACATACATCTGAGAATTTGCCTTCCCCTGAAGACCTTTCTCAGCAGAAGCATCCCTCCCTGCCCTCCGTACGTCTCACTCACATGTTCCATAGGATGCCATGTCTTGATTGCGGATGAAACTGGCATCCCGGAAAGCCAGATGACCTAGAGAGAGAGAGAGGGCAAGAAAAGGGACGTCATCTGGGTGCAAAGCAAGCGGAGACAGAGGCAGCTTGGCAGGAGGACAGGTATGCTCTAGAGGCCTCCACCCTCACGGAGCACTCAGAGCAAGATCTGGGCACAGATGGAGGCCTACCTAGCAGGTGGCCTGGGGACATGTCCATCCTCCCTGCCATTGTTACCAAGACGTTTCTGTCCCTCCCTACCAGGGAAGAACGTTGCTTGACTTACCCAGAAGCAGAGCTGCCACCCTGGAGACTGCTGGCAGCCTGTTGGCAGACGGCTGCGTACATGATAAGGCAGCACTCCGAAGGATGCCCTTGCTGAAGGTCTTGCTCTGTGGGCAAACACAAAGGAGAAGTGGCATCAGAGAGGCTTGAGAGCGCAGCAGTAGAGCCTTGCACTCCCAAAGACATGCCTGGGCAAAGCTGCCAACAAAGGCAGAGGGACCTTACCAGATGCTTGGCAGCCTGGTGGAGAGCAAAGTGGAGGCTAAATTTGTTGGAATGAGCCCACCACTTGACTTCTGGGGCTAGATGGGAAAGAGCCTTCCTTGCGGCCTGCAACACAAGAAGAGAAGAGGGTTACAAATTGCGGGACATAGTCTCGGAAGCTCCTGAGAACAATCCCTCCCTCCTACTGCATAAGTCCACCTCTTTGGCCCTCACCTTGGCCACTTCAAGGTCCTCGTCTTCGAGGTGAATGAGGACCACAACCAGTTCGTGAATGGCTTCCTTTTCTGTTGTTGTAATGGGAAGTCTTTGGTCTCTCGCCCAGCCCCGAAGCAGCCCCAGATGTTCGATGGCTGATGCCCGGACGGAGGCTTCCTCCTATAGGCAGAAAATATCAGAGGTTGTGTTTCTCATCAGATCACTTTCCAGAGGAACACCCTCCTGAAGCCAGAACATCTCCGCTGCATGCCAGTCTAAACCCCACCCTTCCTCTTCCAAAGCATTCCTCCTCCATTGGGTGTGGTGTCATGTTTCCCCTCATACTCACATGGGCAGCCAGGCCGCAGTAGGTTGCCGCCAGCTTCTCCAGGTCTTCCTCTCCCAGCTCCCTGGAATGGTAGGCTTGGTCTACCAGCTCTATCAACTCTGGGAGGACATCAGCTTCTACATAAAAGAGGGAATCCCTCAGGAAGAGCCGCAGAAGCGCAGGGTCCTACACAAAAGAGAGAATCTTTTCAAAGGTCTGAAAGGCCTCATGCCTTTTAGCACAGGCCCTTCAGTATTGTGCCAGGGAAAGAGTGCTGGGCCATGATTAGAATCGAGATCTGTACCCCCCCTTCCTCTGAGCATCACTTGCCATGCCAGAGTCCAGAAGCAGGGATATCCCTCTGACGCTGAGCTTCCGGACTTCCAGGCAGTCGTATTCCAGCCAGGTGAGGAGCTGCTCCAGTGTATCTTCACAGGGATAGACCTCCAGACGGCAGCTGAGCAGCTAAAGAGGCCCAAAGAGAAAGAAACCCTTCAGGGATAAGAGGCTGAGGCAGGTTCTCCTTTTGCCCACCATTTGCAATTCTGCACAGAGCAAGCCCACTGAAGTGAATGGACCAAAGTTTGCCATGTACATCAAATCCAATGGGTCTACTCTGAGGAGCACTAAAACAGGCAACAGTCCTTAGGCTCAAAGTAGCCCAACACTCGGCAGAAACCAAGCCAGGGCCTCCTTGCTGCACCCATTTCCTCCCGCGTCAGTCCCCCTCACCTCGATGTAGATAGCTGCCGCGACTTGTGGCATCCCGGCAAAATCCTGGTCCTCGAGAGCAGCGATGATGCTTTCCACCATGGGAGGGATCCACCAGCTTCGCTTTCCGACGGCTCTGAAATGGAGAAGGAGATCTTGGTAAGGAAGGGAAAGACACCGCAGGAAGCAAACGGGCACAGTCCGATCCTGTGCCTTCAGCTCCATTTGCCAGGCCACTGGGGAAGGTCACCGCGTTCTTCCTCTTACCTCACCATGGCAGACAACCCCTGGCTGAAAGTCTCCCGGCAGAAAAGTTGGTTGACGATGGCCGCCTCCACTTGCTCTCCAGTGGTGCCAAGAAGGAGGTGCAGAACTTCCTTAGCCCCTCTGGAACCAAAGCAAGGCCAGTTTTACCAGGAGGGTCATTGGCACACACTCACATTCCTTCCCCAGCAGCCGCCTGAAGGAGAGCCTCCCTTGGAAAACCAAGCTGGACTGGAAACCCCCCCCCCCCCGAGGCTGAAGGGGAAAGGACTCCATTGGTCCCTTTGCAACACACTACTCACCCGAGGAATTCCTGATAGTAGTGGAAGTTTACAACCATCCCCAGGAGAGCGATCAGCAGCTGTGGGAAGTTCTGGCGCACAGCTGCCTTGTAGTCCTCCATCCTGAGGATGGCGTGCAACAGGCTGCTGAGATGTTGCTGGAAGAGAGAGGGGTGCAAGTCACTTTCTCTGCTTTTCTGCAGAATACAGGAACCCCTCGATATTACCCTGGGAAGAAGGAAGCCAGGAAGCAGGTGGTTGGTCCTTACCACTTGGGTGGCAGATTCCGCCAAGGGGCTTTGGTAAATCTGCTTGGCCATGAGATGGATCAGCTTTTCTGGATCGGCCGATGGTAAAACCTCCTTCCACACTCTCTCGCAGTCTCTGTGAATGCAAAAACAAGAGCAATGGTCAGATTCAAGTCTTCTGCTTGCTGCCATGCTCCAGAGAGAGGAAACGGCAGCAAGGGCTTTCTGAGCAAGCCCTGCAGCTTGCCAACCTCCCCCTTAGCCCAGTAAAACCTGGAGGGCTCCTTACCCGAAGGGAAACTGGAGGAGATATTGCACCACTTGGTCCAGGTGGTGGTGCGCCAAGATGGAGAAAGCGAAGACGGCCATGTTCCTGCCTTGCACTGTCGGCCCCTGGCTGATCCTATAGAAGGCCTCCAGCAGCACCTCCACCTGTCAGAGAAAAGGAGAGGGTTGCTTGGAGAGTACAAGGAAGCGGGGCTGTCTCCATCCCTCATTGAAAGAGGGACCCTTGACCTGTGCCACCACAGCCTCTTCCTTCCAAGGTACCACTCAGGGTCCTGGGGAGTATTGGACCCAGGCAGCTCCAGGGCGCCAGTTCCCCTCTCCATTGTGGGCCAAGAGAAGAAGCTTGGCAGTCTGCTCCCAGAAGGAGGAGGGTTCCCCATCCCTGAACCCATGTTTCTCAGGACCCTTGGCTGAGCTTCTTGTCCTGACGTTGCCAGGCCCCTCTCAACTAACATGTGTCCTGGCCACCCAATGGCATGAGCTTGCCTCCCCTACACCAAAGCGGAGAATCTTCTTCTCTCCTACCTTTCCAGATGCCTTACCTTCACTTTTGTGCCGCCAAACTGCTTGATGAAATTTTGCAGCAGGTGGGAGATGTCCAAGGGGTCGAAGCTGCTCTCAAGAACCAGGTCTCTGGCCAGGAAGCACATGGCCTCCAAGAGCTGCTCCGCAGGGAGAAAGGCGCCAAAGACCTGAAGCGAGAGAGGAAGGTCAGAGATGCCCACAGGGCAGGGCTGGGGAGCAGAAAGCCCAGGTGCTGCCTCTGCAGAACCCAGAACATGTGGCTTGAGAGACAGCGACTTACCGTGGCAAGAGAGTAACAGTTATTCACGAACAGCCCAGGAACCGGTCCTCCGGTGGATTCGAGGACCTCCTCAGCTCCGATGATGAGCATTTGGTTCCTTAACGTTCCTGCCAGTGTCTCTGCAAAGGAAAGCCAAAGCGTTAGTTTGGGTCTTGCTCACCCCACCCCATGCTGGGATGCATTCTTCCAGTCTTACCTTCGTTGCACCGCAGGATGGGCAGAAGATGGCAGAGGGCCTCTGCTGCCCGCTGCCTGCTCTCCGGGTCCGGATCCAATGCACAAAGGCAGGAAATCGCCACCAGTTGGCCATAGGAGCATGCATGAATCACTGCCGATGGCTGAGAAGAAACCCAGAGAAGGGACTGATCACCATTTTTCCTATAACATTTTTATTCCAAACATTCCAAAACATTTAGCATCCTAAACCTAAACCCTCTTTTCCTAATCTTTGCTTTTTTTCTTCTTTTCTCAGCCACTTTACTCACTATGGCCCAGCTCTGTTCTCCAAATTGAGTATGTGCTGGGATGCCTGATCGTCCCTTGGGCACCTTGCAGGGTGGGCCTAGAAGCAGCAGCCTGAAGGCCTTGACAGCCCTGCATGGTTGCAATGCTTCCCTTCAGTAAAGCCACTTCTGAGCTGGAGAGGAGGTGGGGTTGCGGGCTTCATGCCCTCCCCCCACGTACTCGGGGCTGGCTTGCAGCCCCCATGAGAGCAGGGAATCCTCGGGCGCGTCATCTCCCTTGCCAGCCAATCGGCTGGCCCGGGAGGTGTGGCCAGCGCTATTTAGGGCCGGCGCGGCTGAGGATTTCCCTTTTTCTCCCAGTGCCCCAGCTGCTCCGGTTTTCCCACCCTTTAGGTTTGGCTCTTTGACATTGCTATGGACTTCGGTTGGTCGCCGTCAAGGGGCCCGGCAGGAATTTTTTCCACTTGGCAAATTGGCACCGGCCATTTGGCTTTTTGCCTACCTCATAGCAAATTGTCACAACTTCCTCGGCATTGGCAGTGAGGCATTGGTAAGGGTATTGTTATGCAGATGAGTGGGGGGAGGAAGCGCCATCACCTTCCCCCATATCGAAGGGTAGTCCGGTAAAGGATTCCGTGGGGCGTTGCCCTGTCCGAAGCCTATGGAGGTGTGGGCCTAAGGCATGCCCCCGAGCGGTGACCCTGGGGGAGCTCCTAGTTGATGTACATCAGCAGGACTCCCCCTACTGGTGGTTAACCCTTGCCGGTCTTCTAGCAATCAGGCTGAAGCCGGTTAGTCGATAGGACCAATGCCTAAGCCAATACCACTCAATTCCTGTAATCAATAAAGTTGTGGCCTAATTTTGCCCATTAACCTAAAATACTGGTGTCCTGTGTCTTTATTTCCGTGGGGGAGGCGGGAACTCGCCACGCAACTCACATGTTCCTGGATCTTCTGCAGGAAGGCGCAAAGATCTCGGAGCGCCTTCCTTCGGATCATCCCACTCTTTATTCTTGCGACGAAATCCGTAAGTCTGTTGTTCAGCTGGTCCCTGCTGCCGCTTTCAGGAGGAAGATCAGCCGCATCCAGAGAAGCTGTGGTTGGGATGCTGAGGGGAGACAGGAGTAGCACTTTTGTCAAAAGGGTTTATTGCCCCCCATCCTTCAAAGACCCCAAGCACCACCACCATAGAAATGGACCGGGTTTTTTTTTTAAAGCAATTGATTATGGGGGAGGGGATTAGCACAGGATTACCTTGGAGGAAGATCCTCCCCATCTTCCAGGCCGATTTCCGATATTTGATCTTCATCAAAATCAATTCCCTGTGCATGAGAAAAGAGAAAAGAGAAACAGGAACATCAGAATGTGAAGAATGGATCAGACCCATTCATGTTTTTGTGTTCATCAGGAAAGCACAGACGAGGTAGGTTGGGAAACAAACTGAAAATCTCTGGCCTCCATTTCCTTAGAGACCTTATTCATCCTTCTATTCATTTAAGCCTTCGGTTAAGAGTTTGGGTGTAATCCATGACACCTCCCTTTCCATGGAGACGCAGGTTACAATAGCCAAGGTGACATTTTTCCACCTTCGCCTCATCAAGCAGTTGGTCCCTTACCTTTCCCGCCCCAACCTGGCCACAGTGATCCATGCAATGGTCACCTCCAGGCTTGACTACTGTAATTCGCTCTACGTGGGGCTGCCCTTGAATCTGTCCCAGAAACTCCAGCGGGTGCAGAATGCTGCAGCGAGGCTCCTCACAGGGTCTCTGCCATGGGAGCATATTCACCCAGTGCTTTTCCAGCTGCACTGGCTCCCGGTGGAGTACAGGGTCAGATTTAAGGTGCTAATCTTGACCTTTAAAGCCCTTCACAGCCTAGGACCCTCGTACCTATGGGACCGCCTCTCCTGGTATGCCCCACGGAGAGCCTCAAGGTCCATATATAGCAACACCCTAGAGGTCCCGGGCCCTAAGGAAGTTAGATTAGCCTCAACCAGAGCCAGGGCCTTCTCAACACTGGCTCCGGCCTGGTGGAACGCTCTGTCTCATGAGACCAGGGCCCTGCAGGATCTGATTTCTTTCCGCAGGGTCTGTAAGACAGAGTTGTTCCACCTGACCTTTGGCTTAGAATCAGTTTGATTCCCTCCCCCTCTATTTCCTTTTCCCTCCCGTGAAGAGGCTGCATCCTAATGTTTTAATGTTGTATCTTAATCTTTTAAATTGTATTTTAATCAACGTTTTTTTATTATTGGTTGTTAGCCACCCTGAGCCCAGTCTTGGCTGGGGAGGGCGGGGTATAAATAAATTTTATTATTAGTAGTAGTAGTAAAGGAGCCCCTTTACTACATGGTGGCAGCGGTGGGATGGAACTTCCCTGCAGAAAGGCACTTTGATTTTAAATTGGCACGAATCTTTTGTGTACTAAGGCGTTTTATTTTGGGGGGGGATAGAGATAGTAAGGAATTATGGAAGCCGGGGCTCCCCAGGAATACACTTTGCGAACTGTGGACGAATGGGGTCCGGGTGGAGAAGGCAGTTCCCTTCCTTCGGAGACAACCCCCCCCCCCCAACCTCCAAGTCCCAGAGTGGAATCTGCCTCCTGGTTTTCGGGAGATCCCGAGTCGGAGAGAGAGCTGGTGGATGCCAGCGAATTAAGAACTGTTTGGAAGGGTGGGCAAGAGTCCTGCAACTTGGAGAGAGAGAGGGGCGCGCCAGTTAACCACCCCTTGTCACCTTGTGAGGAAGTGGAAGCTGGGATGGCCTCCACACGTCCTAGAGGGAACTATCTTGTTTATGCAGAGCCTAAACTTGAGATGGAGTTTTCAGAGGGCGATGCGGTTGAGTGGGTGCAAAACCATTCTTATGGGGCAGAGAGTCAGCCGGATGGCTTATGAGTATCAAGATCTGCCGCAGCAGCTGCAAGAAGTGTCTGTGGGAGACTACCGTCGAGAGTGTCCATCGTGCGACATTCGCAGAACGGTGAGACGGCGTTCCCCCACCCCAGGACGGGTCTACTCGCCAGTAAGAGCTTGGGAAACTTGTGGAGCAGTGCGATGGTACGCGGCGGAGAAGAAGGAGGAATTTCTCCCTGGACCCTCGCGTGTATACGCAGCGGCGGAACACCTGCGTCCGGAGGGATGAGCGTCTCGACATCCTGTTCCAAGGTATGACTACAATCACGAGGAGCCACCAGGAGAAAATGGCAGACAGTCTCCTCCGGGGCTAACTTTGAGCAACCTTAACTGGGGGGCATTTCCGAAATATCAGCCCCCCACTGATGTTCTGAGTTATCTGACTCTTTTTGAAGTAACCTGCCGAGATATGGGGGTGTCCCTGAAAATGTACATGCCAATTTTGCGCTCCCTAATTTGTGGAGACCTAGCCGAATTGATGGGCCATCTCCCCTCATCCCAAATCCATGACTATGAGCGCTTAAAAAAATTAGTCATGCAAAGGCATGGACTTCATCCTGAGAACTATCGGAGGGCTTTCTGAAAAGGGGATAAGTCTTGTCCCTCAGACAGCATTGCTGTGTATTCTGCGAAAATGGCCCAGAACTTTGAACTTTGGCTTTCAGCCGAAGGTGTGTGTGGCTTTGAAGAACTTAATAATAATAATAATAATAAATTTTTATTTATATCCCGCCCTCTCCAGCCAAAGCTGGGCTCAGGGCGGCTAACAACAAACAGAATAATCCAACATTCTAAAAACATTCATTATAAAATTAATTAAAATCAAATTGATGGCAACCATTAAGCAAAATTCTGTGCAGATTGCCAGAGGAGGGGGTCAGGCTGCGCCCTGACCAAAGGCCTGGTGGAACAGCTCTGTCTTGCAGGCCCTGCGGAAAGATGTCAGGTCCTGCAGGGCCCTAGTCTCTTGTGACAGAGCGTTCCACCAGATTGGAGCCGCAGCCGAGAAAGCCCTGGCTCTAATTGAGGCCAGCCTAACCTCTCTGTGGCCTGGGATCTTCAGGATGTTTTTATTTGCAGACCGTAAATTTCTCTGTGGGACATACCAGGAGAGGCGGTCCCGTAGGCACGAGGGTCCTAGGCCATATAAGGCTTTAAAGGTTAAAATCAGCACCTTAAACCTGATCCTGTACTCCACCGGGAGCCAGTGCAGCTGGTATAGTACCGGATCCGTGCTTCAAAAGCACGTTTTTTGGCCATGGTATGACCAGGAACCCATGGATCCGAGTTTTTTGCGGTGCAAGCTATGCCCCTGGGCATGATGTGTGATTTGACGGTGAGTTTGGGCTGATCTAGTGCAAAAAGCATGAGGATCCATGAGGATCCGTGCTTCAAAACCACGTTTTTGGGCTACGGTGTCGCCAGGAAGCCGTGGATCCGTGATTTTTGTGTTGCAGGCTGTGCCGCTGGACACGATATGTGATTTGACAGCGAGTTTGGGTTGGCCCAATGCAAAAAGCATGAGGATCCATGAGGATCCGTGCTTCGAAACCACGTTTTTGAGCTGTGGTGTGACCAGGAAGCCGTGGATCCTACTTTTTTGTGGTGCAGGCTGTGCCCCTGGATATGATGTGTGATTTGACAGTGAGTTTGGGTTGGCCCAATGCAAAAAGCGTGAGGATCCGTGCTTCAAAACCACGTTTTTGGGCCACGGTATGGCCAGGAAGACGTGGATCTCAATTTTTTGTGTTGCAGGCTGTGCCCCTGGCCATGATGTGTGATTTGACAGTGAGTTTGGGGTGGCCCAATGTAAAAAGCGTGAAGATCCATGAGGATCCGTGGTTCAGAACCACGTTTTTGGGCCATGGAGTGGCCAGGAAGTCATGGATCCGTAATTTTTGTGGTGGATGCTGTGCCCATGCCCAAGATGTTTGATCTGATGGTGACTTTGGGCTGATCCAGTGCAAAAATCATGAGGATCCATGAGGATCCATGCTTCGGTACCACGTTTTTGGGCCACAGTATGGCCAGGCAGGTGTGGATCCGAGTTTTTTGTGGTGCAGGCTGTGAACCTGGCTATGATATGTGATTTGACAGTGAGTTTTGGTTGGCCCAATGCAAAAAGAGTGAGGATCCATGAGGATCTGTGATTCAAAACCACGTTTTTGGGCCATGGAGTGGCCAGGAAGCCGTAGATCTCAGTTTTTTGTGGTGGATGCTGTGCCCCTGGCCATGATGTGTGATTTGACAGTAATTTAGGTGTGGCCTAATGCAAAAAGCGTGAGGATCCATGAAGATCCGTGCTTCAAAACCACGTTTTTAGTCCACAGTATGGCCAGGAAGCCGTGGATCCGTGATTTTTGTGGTGCAGGCTATGCCCCTGGACATGATATGTAATTTGACGGTGAGTTTGGGCTGATCTAGTGCAAAAATCATACGAATTCATGAGGATCCGTGCCTCAGATCCATGTTTTTGTGGTGTTGGATCCATGTTTTTTATAGTCCAGTTTGTAGGCGTGCCTTCTAGGTGTGATTTGACACTGCGTTTGTTGGAGTTATTTTTTTAAAAAAGTGGAGGATCCATGAGGATCCATGTAGATCCGCCTTTTACCCAGATCCCTAATAGAGCAACTTATGCGCCACCTGTCTCCAGAAATTGCGAGTTTGGTTGCTGACCAAAGTCCACGATCTTTAGAGGAGGCCACAGAATTCGCAGAATCTTTTAGACTAAATCATTCTCATCTGGTAAACAGGGGACCGGCCGGTGGGTACAGACTGGCAGCCTCAGCTTCTGGCGGGAGGTCCGGCCCTCCCGTTAAAGATCAAAGCAGGGGTCCCCCTACTCCTGCAAAAGACTCCTCTACAGCAGGTGGGGAACGTGCTAAATTGTCTCCGAGTTCCAGACTGTGCTTTTATTGTAAGAAACCGGGGCATATAAAAGCAGTTTGCCCCCAATTAAGTGAAAAGAAGCCTCCAGTTTTGACTTCGACTCCTGCGGTGCGCATGATCCAGCAACCTGAGCGGAACAGCAAAAATCAGGAACTAGGGAAAGCCCGGTCCCGGAGGGGAAGGGTGGGGCAGCTCCTGACGCTATAGCTTCCAAACCAGCTGTAGCCACTTCAAGTGCAGTTATTGTGGGACCTGTGAGTACTGGTGCTGCTCCAAGTGTGCCTGATGTGAAGTGGGCTAATTCAAAGTTTACAGCCCCCATTGAGATCAACGGAATTGCTGTGAACTCTTTCCGAGACACTGGGTCTGACATTACCAGTGTGCCCAGAGATTTGGTTTTTCCCATACAGATGCAGGCTAAACCCTTAAAGATTAGCCCCTATGGTGTGAATGAGATTTTTCAACCTACTGCCATTGTTCCAGTATCGTATAAGGGGTACTATGGAAACCACCTAACTATAGTACATGATCCTGAAGTGTGCAAAAGTCCTGTCCTGGTGGGGAACGATTGGGGATTTAAGGTTTACCAACAACAACTTGCGGTGAACTTTTTTCCATCAAGGTCTTACCCACCCAGGTACAGGGGATGGGAAACTGGGGAACAACACCTCAAGGTTTGAGGGCTGAGGGAAGCCTTATCCCGGATGGGAGGGGTGAAGGTTGGGCGCCTGATGCTATAACTCCCAAAACCACTGGAACTGCTGTGACTGCTGTTCCTGAGAAATCGGTTGGGAAGAGGGTTGGCTTAATACGTACTGCCACCCCTGGTGTTAACTGGCCCACCTCAGCATCTAGCACACCTCCCAGCGTTCACCTTCATCGAATTGTTGTGCCTTCCTTTCGAAGCATAGACTCTGATATTGTGACTGCCAAAAGACTTAGTTTTGTCCAAGCTGAACCAGTCCGATTTTCGGAAGAGTAATCCTAGTGGTGGAAATTTAATTCCCCAATCTGCAACTATTGATTCAGTTCCCTCCCAGGATTTTATGGGGGATCCCTTTGTTCCAGTCCCTGAACCCCAAGTTTGTGCAAACCTGACTTTGGGGGAAGGGGTTTTGAAATCTACAGTTCCTTTCCAGCAGCTTGCAGCGACCCCCCTAGCGACGCAGACTGTGAAAGATGCAAGTGTGTCCTGTCAGCCAAAAGCTGAGAGGCAAGAAGAGAAAGGGGGGCCAGCTCAGCCCAGCCAAGCTGCTGTGGAGAGTTTTGAGTCCTCTGCCATGGTGGGAGATTTGGCCGTGTTTGAAGTAAAGCAGAGATTTGGTCACTCTCTCCTAGGTCATTTAGAAACTGTGGAAAAGTCTCTTTGCACAATAGAGTTTACCCCTCTTGTGCCTGAAAAAGAGTTTTTCTATCCACAGCTCAAGGACTTTAAAGACCCAGTCGATATGTTTATTGTTTTTCAAAAAAGGTTTTGTAATGCAAATGTTTGTGTGGAGAAGAAATGGGATTTGGTGGGTCTTTTGCAGAACTTTAGTCCTAGGAAAGAGTGTGGTTATGTTATGAGTAAAAGTGTTTTTAGGTTTGATTGGGATTCCATCCTACCCCACCTCTGTGTTCAAAATCTGTTAGGAATTTTGGTTGAGATTTACTCAAGGAGCCCAGAGTTTGTGTCAGACCAGCCAGCTTTTGGCAAGCTCCTAGAAAATCCTTTGTCCATGCTCAGAGGGAGATGGGAGGGATTGGAAGAAGTTGAGTTAATTTTTTCTAAGTCATGGCCAGAACACCTTAAGCATGTGCAGAGAGCTTTGGCCCAATTGCAAGATGCAAACCTGACCATTAAAATGTATACCGTATTTTTCACACGATTGGACGCACCGGACCATAGGACGCACCTAGTTTTTTGGGGGGGAAATAAAGGAAAAATTTTCCCCTTTATTTCCCCCCCAAAAGCAGGTCAGGGAAACCGAACCAGGTCGAGGAACAGCGGGATAGTGGCGCTGCGCCTCCCTGTTGTCCCCCGAGCTTGTGGGGCTGGCCGATGTCTGTCCGGCGGGCGGGGCGCTCTGCTTCAGGGCGCCCCACCCGCCAGGCAGCAGGCTGCTATCCGCAGCGTGGGGAGCCTTGTGGGGAACTCCTGCAAGGCTCCCCACTCTGCGGATGTATGCCTGGCGCGAGGGGCGCTCTGCTTCAGGGCGCCCCACCCGCCAGGCAGCAGGCTGCTATCCGCAGCGTGGGGAGCCTTGTGGGGAACTCCTGCAAGGCTCCCCACTCTGCGGATGTATGCCTGGCGCGAGGGGCGCTCTGCTTCAGGGCGCCCCACCCGCCAGGCAGCAGGCTGCTATCCGCAGCGTGGGGAGCCTTGTGGGGAACTCCTGCAAGGCTCCCCACTCTGCGGATGTATGCCTGGCGCGAGGGGCGCTCTGCTTCAGGGCGCCCCACCCGCTAGGCAGCAGGCTGCTATCCACAGCGTGGGGAGCCCTGTGGGGAATTCCTGCAAGGCTCCCCACGCTGCGGATGTGTTCCCGAAGCGCCTGGAGCTCTGCTTTCAGGGCGCCCGACGCTCCGGGAAGCAGGCTGCTATCCGCAGCCTAGACACGGCTAGCGGAGCGCTAATCCCGAAGCTTGGGGCGTGCGGAGCTCAGCGCTCCCCAAGCTTCTGGGCGCTAGCGGAGACCTTGCTGGCGCCCAGAAGCTTGGGGCGCGCTGAGCTCCGCACGCCCCAAGCTTCGGGATTAGCGCGGCGCTTTGCTAGCCCTGGGAGAGCCACGCAACGTCGCGGGGCTCTCCCAGGGCTAGCGATACCTTGCCGGCACCCAGAAGCTTGGGGCGCGCTGAGCTCCGCACGCCCCAAGCTTCGGGATTAGCGCGGCGCTTCGCTAGCCCTGGGAGAGCCCCGCAACTTCTTTCAGTAGATCCGCAGGAATCTCCCTTACAAAGAGACACAGGACGGCTGCCAGCAAGGTGGTCCGCTAACAGCCGGGTGAATGGCAGGTTGCAGAGCGCGCTTTCTCAGCCATTCTTAGGATCTTTATTCACAAATCTCACGTGGAACCAGAACCCAGACCCAATCACAATTCTTGATTACATTCAAATTCACCAGTGACCAGCTTATGGGCTAATAATTTTAACTTGTGACAGCTGAGCTCATTAAGTTCCCAGAACCTGGATCAAAGGGCTCACCCCTTTCCTGGGATGTTTCACAGATGCACATTCCCAGGTAATTAAAAGACTGATAACAACACTAGGTGGGTGTGAATAGCTGGAGCCCCAGGTGTCAAGACCCCCAATCAAACTAGAGAACAATTTACACATTGGGAGACTGTCGCGTAGTGTTGTTATCAGTCTTTTAATAAAAATTACAAAAAGATAAAATCAAACAAATTCCCAGGCCCAATAAACATCCATCCCACCCCACCCCACATACAAAAAATTCAAAAGAAAAATTTTAAAACATTTTAAAAGCACTCTGCACCCCTCCAGCAGTAACAGCAACTGTCCTAGTGAGGCCCGTCAGGCCCTGCCCTGGGCCAGGTGGAAAACGCAAGAGCAGGGCCCTCAGACACTCACACAGGAGAGTCCTCCTGGGCAGCAGAGCGCAGCAGTCCTTATGAGGCTTCAGGCCCCGCCCCGGGCCAGGTAGATGGTAAGCGGCAAGATCAGAGTCCTCAGACACTCACACAGGAGAGTCCTCCTGGGCAGCAGAGCGCAGCAGTCCTTATGAGGCTTCAGGCCCCGCCCCGGGCCAGGTAGATGGTAAGCGGCAAGAGCAGAGTCCTCCTGGGCAGCAGAGCGCAGCAGTCCCTGTGAGGCTTCAGGCCTGGGCCAGGTAGGTGGTAAGCGGCAAGAGCAGGGCCCTCACTCACACAGGAGAGTCCTCCTGGGCAGCAGAGCGCAGCAGTCCTTATGAGGCTTCAGGCCCCGCCCCGGGCCAGGTAGATGGTAAGCGGCAAGAGCAGGGCCCTCACTCACACAGGAGAGTCCTCCTGGGCAGCAGAGCGCAGCAGTCCTTATGAGGCTTCAGGCCCCGCCCCGGGCCAGGTAGATGGTAAGCGGCAAGAGCAGGGCCCTCACTCACACAGGAGAGTCCTCCTGGGCAGCAGAGCGCAGCAGTCCTTATGAGGCTTCAGGCCCCGCCCCGGGCCAGGTAGATGGTAAGCGGCAAGAGCAGAGTCCTCCTGGGCAGCAGAGTGCAGCAGTCCCTGTGATGCTTCAGGCCTGGGCCAGGTAGGTTGTAAGCGGCAAGAGCAGGGCCCTCAGACAGAGAGTTTTTAGAGGAGGAAAACATGAAAAAAAATATTCTGAATAAAATGTTGTACTAAACTATTCAGACACTCACACAGGAGAGTCCTCCTGGGCAGAGGAGACAGAAGACAGAGAGTTTTTAGAGGAGGAAAACATGAAAAAAAATATTCTGAATAAAATGTTGTACTAAACTATTTAAAGCAGCAAAGCGGGTGGCTCCTGTCCGCTTTGCTGCTTTAAAGCGAGCCTCAGAGGAGGGAAGGAAGGGGAACCATGGCTTATCTAAGTCCAGTTAATAATGCTGAGCCTGATTTTATATGCATCTCAAAGCCCTTGACATATATACATTATTAAGCCCGGGAGGAGGGAATCCGCTGCAGCCTCGAGCAGCGAAGAGGATCCATGGGTCCCCTACTTCCCTCCTCCGTGGCTGCTTTGAAGCAGGAAAGTGGGAGAGGAGCTGCTTACACGGGTGTAAGCGGCTTCCCTCCCACTTTGCTGCTTCAAAGGGAGCCACGGAGGAGGGAGGGACCAACGGAATCCCCTTCCCTCCCTCCTCCCCGCCTCAGCTCAGCAGCCGCGGCTCTTGCTGGCTTTACAATGAGCCGGAAGGAGGGACAGACCCGCCTCCCTGTAAAGCCAGCCAGAGCCGCAGGCACACTCTACACAGCTCTTGCTTTAAAGGGAGAGCTGCGCAGAGCTTGTCGGCAGCAGCGGCTCTTGCTGGCTTCGCTCCATACGACGCACAGACATTTCCCCTTACTTTTTAAGGGGAAAAAAGTGCGTCCAATGGAGCAAAAAATACGGTACTATACCCAATTGCTGACACAGCTTGATTAACACAACTCAGCAGAGCCTGCTATGTTTCACAGCTGTAAGAGTGGGTTTCGTTACTTGCCCTGGCCCTTAAAGACATACACAACTTGTGAAGCAACAATGAACCTTCACATTTTAAAGTGACCATTAAACAGTTTTATCCTATGCCTGTTTCTTTGTCCTCATTTGCTCTAACAGTTATCGGTTAAAAATAAATAAATCCTAACTGCTACTTTATTTATATGCTCTTTCTTTCTTTTTATCCTGGTCTGTGACCATAATAAAGTTCATACAAGTAGGTTCCAGGGTTAGGTCCCCTGGCCATGGCAACCTAGACTTACCTCCAGGAGTCTTTGGTACGCCATTTGTTGTTGTTGTTGTCCGACTCTTCGTGACGCTATACTCAAGTCTTTAAACTTGTCCTGGCTCCTCACCTCCGTGCAACGTGAGAAACTCTGTCGCAACAGGTTGGCACACCTCTGCCCACCTCAGGATGCTGAGGAACTGAGGAACCTCAAACGGTCCCAAGCTCCGTTGCTAGGCAACGGCAGTTGGGAACATGGAATTCCCGGCCTCAGTGCCAAGGTTCTAGGAGAGGCCGTGTGGCCTAGTGGTTAGAAAATGTGAATGCCATGCAACACTAGGGTGATATATATATATATTCTTTGAAATGTACAGTTTAATACTTTTTCTATTATTTGTATCCTGCTTTGCAGACTCTTGTTGTCTCCTAAAGAAGCTGACAGGATTGAACCCCTGTACTTACTTATGTGTTTGCCGTGTACATTTATGAACGTTTATTTTATATTTGGGACCTTTGAATTCTGAACTCTGAACTCTGGATTAATAACATTTTAGGAATCTTCCAGAACAGCTAATTCTATTGCTGGGAAGGACTCAGTGACAGACTGGGGTTTTACGAGAGAGGGTGGTATGGGGTTGGGGGCAGGTGAGATGGAGGTGCTTGGCAGTGGGTGTGTCGTATACAGAAAGCATACTCTTCAATTCCCATGAACCACCTCCTTTCAGTTACTGGTTTCTTGGGCTTGGGGCTAAATCCATGATCGGTCAGAGAAAAATGAGCGGCGGCAGGAACCAGTCAAAGCAAGGCAGATCTTAATTTTACTGTTGCGACAGAGTTTCTCACCTTACATGTTGCATGGAGGTGAGGAGCCAAGACAAGTGTGTGTAACAACTTTTAAAGACTTGAGAAAATGCCAATAATTATAATAATAACTTACTTTTTATACCCCCCCCCCAATCTGGCTGGGTTTCCCTTAGCCCAGAGGTTTTGGACTTTCTTGAGTCCACGGCTCCCTTGACCAACTACATTCTTTCTGTGAGGCTCAGGAGCCCAGCTACGTCACCCCTTGCCAGCAGAGCTGGCAGCCTCTCGTCCTTTTTCTGACTCCTTTCCTTGTGGAGTGTTCCCTCTTCTCCTCTCCCCTCTCCTTCGGAGTCCTCTGGACAGCCGCGGGTGTCGCCCCTTCCCTAAAGAGAGCTGCCTCCTCACGCTGCCCCACAGGGGCCTGGGAAGCATCCCCTGGCCAGCTCCAGAGGCACCGTTCGCCTGGGGAGCTTGTAGCCAGGGGTGCTGCAACAAACAGCTGCACAAGCCTTTGGGAGGCAGAGATGCCAGAAGGGATGGGGGGGAGAAAGAGGGACAGAGGCCAGTGTTACTCACGGCACCCTTGACCATCATTCAAGGCACCAAAGGGTGCCACAGAAACCGGGGCATATAAAAGCAGTTTGCCCCCAATTAAGTGAAAAGAAGCCTCCAGTTTTGACTTCGATTCCTGCGGTGCGCATGATCTAGCAACCGGAGGAAGATTGGGAAGCGGAACAGCAAAAATCAGGAACTAGGGAAAGCCCAGTCCCGGAGGGGAAGGGTGGGGCAGCTCCTGACGCTATAGCTTCCAAACCAGCTGTAGCCACTTCAAGTGCAGTTATTGTGGGACCTGTGAGTCCTGGTGCTGCTCCAAGTGTGCCTGATGTGAAGTGGGCTAATTCAAAGTTTACAGCCCCCATTGAGATCAACGGAATTGCTGTGAACTCTTTCCGAGACACTGGGTCTGACATTACCAGTGTACCCAGAGATTTGGTTTTGCCCATACAGATGCAGGCTAACCCCTTAAAGATTAGCCCCTATGGTGTGAATGAGATTTTTCAACCTACTGCCATTGTTCCAGTATCGTATAAGGGGTACTATGGAAACCACCTAACTATAGTACATGATCCTGAAGTGTGCAAAAGTCCTGTCCTGGTGGGGAACGATTGGGGATTTAAGGTTTACCAACAACAACTTGCGGTGAACTCTTTTTCCATCAAGGTCTTACCCACCCAGGTACAGGGGATGGGAAACTGGGGAACAACACCTCAAGGTTTGAGGGCTGAGGGAATGTTGGGCACCTGATGCTATAACTCCCAAAACCACTGGAACTGCTGTTCCTGAGAAATCGGTTGGGAAGAGGATGGCTTAATACGCACTCCCACCCCTGGTGTTAACTGGCCCACCTCAGTGTCTAGCACACCTCCCAGTGTTCACCTTCATCGAATTGTTGTGCCTTCCTTTCGAAGCATAGACTCTGATATTGTGACTGCCAAAAGACTTAGTTTTGTCCCAGCTGAACCAGTCCGATTTTCGGAAGAGTAATCCTAGTGGTGGAAATTTAATTCCCCAATCTGTTCCAGTCCCTGAACCCCAAGTTTGTGCAAACCTGACTTTGGGGGAAGGGGTTTTGAAATCTACAGTTCCTTTCCAGCAGCTTGCAGCGACCCCCCTAGCGACGCAGACTGTGAAAGATGCAAGCGTGTCCTGTCAGCCAAAAGCTGAGAGGCAAGAAGAGAAAGGGGAGCCAGCTCTGCCCAGCCAAGCCGCTGTGGAGAGTTTAGAGTCCTCTGCCATGGTGGGAGATTTGGCCGCGTTTGAAGTAAAGCAGAGATTTGGTCACTCTCTCCTAGGTCATTTAGAAACTGCGGAAAAGTCTCTTTGCACAATAGAGTTTACCCCTTTTGTGCCTGAAAAAGAGTTTTTCTATCCACAGCTCAAGGACTTTAAAGACCCAGTCGATATGTTTATTATTTTTCAAAAAAGGTTTTGTAATGCAAATGTTTGTGTGGAGAAGAAATGGGATTTGGTGGGTCTTTTACAGAACTTTAGTCCTAGGAAACAGTGTGGTTATGTTATGAGTAAAAGTGTTTTTAGGTTTGATTGGGATTCCATCCTACCCCACCTCTGTGTTCGAAATCTGTTAGGAATTTTGGTTGAGATTTACTCAAGGAGCCCAGAGTTTGTGTCAGACCCGCCAGCTTTTGGCAAGCTCCTAGAAAATCCTTTGTCCATGCTCAGAGGGAGATGGGAGGGATTGGAAGAAGTTGAGTTAATTTTTTCTAAGTCATGGCCAGAACACCTTAAGCATGTGCAGAGAGCTTTGGCCCAATTGCAAGATGCAAACCTGACCGTTAAAATGTATAAATGTCAGTTTGCTCAAGGAGAAGTGAGTGATTTCGGATTTGGATTGGGCTTGGGAGCAGAAATCCAGTGTGTACTGGAATGGCTCTTACACCAATTCAAGCAAGCCGCTGAGTTGTTAACACAAGCCCTTGTAAGTTTGTGGGTGATTCTAGCCCCTGACCAGCAACATCCTTTTGAAATGCAAACCAATGCCAGTCAAATAGGATTAGGAGAAGCTTTGTTCCAATGGGACAATGAGAGAAGTTGGCAACCTGTGGTGCACCTGAGCAAAGACATGACCCCAGAATTGGCCCTACTAAACATCTTCCAAGACAACAATGCCCATTTACATCACAAAGAACTCATAACCCACCTGCTCTCAGCAGCCAGAAACACCATAACCAGACACTGGAGAGACCTGTCAGGAGTAAGCATGGACCAATGGTACCAAATAGTATGGGAAACAGCCCTAGTAGAAAAATTAACTAATAAACAAACTGACACGGGGACAAACAGAAGAAGACACCTTCACCCCGGTATGGCTCCCCTTTATCACATACACAGCCCAACAGGACAATGACAATAATCCACCAACAGCATACAAATCAATATGGCTAACCTGATCCAAAACACCCACCCACCTCACTCACACACGAAAACAAAGATCACCACAGCCAATCACAAACAAACAATCACACCCTAGGCCAACCTCAACCTCTCTCACCACCAAAGGAACACAAGTGAACAACACAAGCACGCTGACACCAGACAAATCTAGAAATATCTCTCTGCCACTTCTTGAAACAATCCAGTATTTTAATATTCTTTTGGAAGCCGCCCAGAGTGGCTAGGGAAGCCCAGCCAGATGGGCGGGGTATAAATTATTATTATTATATATTATTATTATCATTATTATTATTATAAACTGCTGTGCAAATATTGTTAAAACAGACAATTAAAACAATGCAAAACAATAAATTTAGAAACAATGTTGTAGTAAAGGGGCTCCGGCCACTCTCCCCTCCCTCACCTGCCCTTACCCTCCATGTGGGTCAGGTTTCTGGAACGGAGGCCAGCAGCCATTTACTTTTTGACAAAACAAAACGCCACAGAAATGGTAATGCTGCCACCACTCCGTCTCAGGGCACCCGGAGGCACAGTCCAAGGGAGAAGACTATGCTCCTTTGTGCCCCACTCTGCAAGCTGCTTCCACAGACTTGCAGGCAGAAATTCATCAGGTATAGCGTAACCAAGTAGTCAGGCGTTGGACCAATAAACATCCATCCCACCCCACCCCACCTACAAAAAATTCAAAAGAAAATTTTCAAGACATTTTAAAAGCACTCTGCACCCCTCCAGCAGTAACAGCAACTGTCCTAGTGAGGCCCGTCAGGCCCTGCCCTGGGCCAGGTGGTAAGTGGCAGGAAGGAGCAGGGCCCCCAGACCCTCACACGGGAGAGTCCTCCTGGGCAGAGGAGACAGAAGACAGAGAGTTTTTAGAGGAGGAAAACATGAAAAAAAATATTCTGAATCAAATGTTGGACTCAACTATTTAAAGCAGCAAAGCGGGTGGCTCCTGTCCACTTTGCTGCTTTAAAGCGAGCCTCAGAGGAGGGAAGGAAGGGGAACCATGGCTTATCTAAGTCCAGTTAATAATGCTGAGCCTGATTTTATATGCATCTCAAAGCCCTTGACATATATACATTATTAAGCCCGGGAGGAGGGAATCCGCTGCAGCCTGGAGCAGCGAAGAGGATCCATGGGTCCCCTCCTTCCCTCGTCCGTGGCTGCTTTGAAGCAGGAAAGTGGGAGAGGAGCTGCTTACACGGGTGTAAGCGGCTTCCCTCCCACTTTGCTGCTTCAAAGGGAGCCACGGAGGAGGGAGGGACCAACGGAATCCCCTTCCCTCCCTCCTCCCCGCCTCAGCTCAGCAGCCGCGGCTCTTGCTGGCTTTACAATGAGCCGGAAGGAGGGACAGACGGCAGTCCCTGTAAAGCCAGCCAGAGCCGCAGGCACACTCTACACAGCTCTTGCTTTAAAGGGAGAGCTGCGCAGAGCTTGTCGGCAGCAGCGGCTCTTGCTGGCTTCGCTCCATACGACGCACAGACATTTCCCCTTACTTTTTAAGGGGAAAAAAGTGCGTCCAATGGAGCAAAAAATACGGTACTATACCCAATTGCTGACACAGCTTGATTAACACAACTCAGCAGAGCCTGCTATGTTTCACAGCTGTAAGAGTGGGTTTCGTTACTTGCCCTGGCCCTTAAAGACATACACAACTTGTGAAGCAACAATGAACCTTCACATTTTAAAGTGACCATTAAACAGTTTTATCCTATGCCTGTTTCTTTGTCCTCATTTGCTCTAACAGTTATCGGTTAAAAATAAATAAATCCTAACTGCTACTTTATTTATATGCTCTTTCTTTCTTTTTATCCTGGTCTGTGACCATAATAAAGTTCATACAAGTAGGTTCCAGGGTTAGGTCCCCTGGCCATGTCAACCTAGACTTACCTCCAGGAGTCTTTGGTACGCCATTTGTTGTTGTTGTTGTCCGACTCTTCGTGACGCTATACTCAAGTCTTTAAACTTGTCCTGGCTCCTCACCTCCGTGCAACGTGAGAAACTCTGTCGCAACAGGTTGGCACACCTCTGCCCACCTCAGGATGCTGAGGAACTGAGGAACCTCAAACGGTCCCAAGCTCCGTTGCTAGGCAACGGCAGTTGGGAACATGGAATTCCCGGCCTCAGTGCCAAGGTTCTAGGAGAGGCCGTGTGGCCTAGTGGTTAGAAAATGTTAATGCCATGCAACACTAGGGTGATATATATATATATTCTTTGAAATGTACAGTTTAATACTTTTTCTATTATTTGTATCCTGCTTTGCAGACTCTTGTTGTCTCCTAAAGAAGCTGACAGGATTGAACCCCTGTACTTACTTATGTGTTTGCCGTGTACATTTATGAACGTTTATTTTATATTTGGGACCTTTGAATTCTGAACTCTGGATTAATAACATTTTAGGAATCTTCCAGAACGGCTAATTCTATTGCTGGGAAGGACTCAGTGACAGACTGGGGTTTTAGGAGAGGGGTGGTATGGGGTTGGGGGCAGGTGAGATGGGGGTGCTTGGCAGTGGGTGTGTCGTATGCAGAAAGCATACTCTTCAATTCCCATGAACCACCTCCTTTCAGTTACTGGTTTCTTGGGGTTGGGGCTAAATCCATGATCGGTCAGAGAAAAATGAGCGGTGGCAGGAACCAGTCAAAGCAAGGCAGATCTTAATTTTACTGTTGCGACAGAGTTTCTCACCTTACGTGTTGCATGGAGGTGAGCAGCCAAGACAAGTGTGTGTAACAACTTTTAAAGACTTGAGAAAATGCCAATAATTATAATAATAACTTACTTTTTATACCCCCCCCCCCAATCTGGCTGGGTTTCCCTTAGCCCAGAGGTTTTGGACTTTCTTGAGTCCACGGCTCCCTTGACCAACTACATTCTTTCTGTGAGGCTCAGGAGCCCAGCTACGTCACCCCTTGCCAGCAGAGCTGGCAGCCTCTCGTCCTTTTTCTGACTCCTTTCCTTGTGGAGTGTTCCCTCTTCTGGGAACTTGTGCGCCCATCTCACTCAAGAGGCCGGGGGCCAGCGCTGTCCGGAGACACTTCCGGGTCACGTGGCCAGACAAAGCTGCATCTGGCGAGCCAGCGCAGCACACTGAAACAGCGTTTACCTTCCCGCCAGTAAGCGGTCCCTATTTATCTACTTGCACCCGGGGGTGCTTTCGAACTGCTAGGTTGGCAGGTGAAGGGACCGAGCAGCGGGAGCGCACCCCGCCGCGGGGATTCGAACCGCTGACCTTTCGATCGGCAAGCCCTAGGCGCTGATGCTTTTACCCACAGCGCCACCCGCGTCCCCTTTGAGTCTAGAGAGCCATAAATGCTCTCAGTGGTTGCTACAGAGGAAAAATTCCCCCAACATTTCAGTGTGAAAGAGGAGCCCCTTCATTCTCTAATTGGAAGAACATATCATCTTATGGTAGCTGAAATGGGGTGGACATCTCATACCCTGATTTTGTTCCTGTGGGATGCAGGGAACAAGTTTGCGTATCCTGACCACCAGGCAATGGATGTAGACTTTACCCTTCATGAATTTACAGCGGGAAATTCCCCTGAAATAAATACTGGAGCTATATGAGAATTATCATTATAGTACTTGGTGTTTCCTATTTTGAGGAAACTTGGCACGAAATCAGCACCTAAGAAAGACCACACAGTACTTTTATTTATATATATTTATAGTCCCATCTTCCTGGCTGTGGTTGAAAACCTCAAAACAGCTTGCAGAGGTAAAGAGAGTTTAAGATACAATGTATAATTCCCCCTCCCCTAATTTTAAAAAATTTAAAGCAGGAAGCAGAAGAATAGGTTAACAAATGCAACTTTGATAACCATCGCCACATACCTGACTTGTTTCTGAAGAAGCTTGTTCTGCAACTCAGCCAACAAATCTGAAAGTTACTTGGCCATTGGTCTTGCAAGCTGGGGCTTGATGAAGTCACTGGACTCTACCTGGAGGATTGCATGTTAGCCGTCCCCAAACTTCAACACCAGTAAAAACATTAGTAAATGCAGAAACTTGGTCCACCATGCATTTAAAACAAGATGATAGTAGTTTAAACAGGCATGACTTCCCCCAAAGAATTCTGGGAGCTGTAGTTTAAGGGTCTGGAGAGTTGTTATGACCTAGCACTGAGATGATGCAAACTCTTAAAGCACCATTAAAAAACCTTAAGAAGAGAGTGTTTTTAAGGCCCATTTCAAAGACTACAGTCGTACCTTGGATCTTGACCGCCTTGTGAGTCGAATGTTTTGGCTCCCAAATGCCACAAACCCGGAAGTGAATGTTCCAGTTTGCAAACGTTATTTGAAATCTGAACATCCTCCACGGCTTCTGATTGGCTGCAGGAGCTTCCTGCAGCCAATCAAAAGCCACGCCTTGGTTTCCAGACATTTTGGGAGTTGAATGGACTTCCGGAACGGATTCCATCTGACTTCTGAGGTACCACTGTAGTAACTTTGGTGTTCAATTTGCAGCTTTGCTTGGGAGGGAAGTGTGGCAAGTCTTGCATACCCTCCAAGTCTGAGTGTTGGGAACAAGGGCAGCGGCAATTGGCTCCTCTTTCCACCGCCTTCTCTCATTTTTATTATACATTTTTATTGGGGTTTTTTAAACATATCATTTCCAACAATCATTTAACATAACTTCTTATCTTATACAATATTTTTGACTTACGTCAACATCTGAAGATTTTCCGTTCTTTATCACTTGTTCTGCATTTCTTAATTTCTCTATTACTTTTAATTATCCTTAACTAATAATTCTCATCATAGTCTTTTTTGTAATATTTCAAATAGTCCTCCTTACATAACTTCTTGCAGTCCTACTAGCGTAATCTGATTATTACAATTGCTTTTCAAATAGTTCAAATATTTACTCCAGTCTTCTAAGAATCTCTGATCCCACAGATTTCAAATCCTTCCAGTTAATTTATCTAATTCTGCATTGTCCACTTCCCACATCCTTCTCGCCAGCTTTCCAGCAGCATTTTTTGAAGCCCTGCTAAATGGACAGTTTGGTCTATCCAGCTCAGCAATGCTAATGAATTAAAGCTAACCCCTTACCCTGTTCGCCACTTCTGTTACAATTGCAGTCCATGCATTTAGAAGCAGTTTGGGTCATGATGCCACCACCTGAAATTAGATCCGCATTTTGGGAATGAGAAACAGGATCTGGGTGTCTCCTCAGCAGAGCTGCTGCTCACATAACCCTTTCAGAGCTGGTTTCTGCTCCAGTTGTAATTGCTCTTGGCACCAGTGCTATTTTCTTCTCCAGAGTGGCTGCCAGCTGGAGAGAGTCCCAGTCAAGGAGCCAGGATCAGGCTCCCTCCTTAGCAAACTTTGATCCGTATCAAAAAAACCAACAACCCTAACTTTGATCCATACCCACAGTCATAACTCCAGCAGGAATGCACTAGGGGTTAGTTGAGGTGACGGGAGCAAGTGAGTTTCTCTCTCTCTCTCTCTCTCTCTCACGTCCAAACAGCAGAGGTGAAGCTCAGGTGATAAAGATGACTAAAGCAGTGAATGTGTGTCTGTGACAAAGATGTTTGTGCAGTTTGGACTCAGAACCTACTTGCTATCCTTCCCGCTGCTAAGCAAATCAGTCCCTTAAGCCAAGAAATTGTATTCTCTATGAAATTGAATATCAATATACGTATCAAGGCTTTGAGATTAGACCACTGAAGAAGCCCGGAAAACCACCTTGGGAGTGTGCTACCTGCAAGCCCCAGTAAAAGGGCCCCATCGGGGGCGAACAGCGGCCTCTTGATTACTTGGACTGCCAGGGCGAAACAGGTGCAAAACGCCGGCACCCTGTCTACAACTTCATTAACATCCATCTACAACTTGTCAGCGGTTCGAATCCCCGTGATGGGGTGAGCTCCCGTTGCTCAGTCCCTACTCCTGCCAACCTAGCAGTTCGAAAGCACGTCAAAGTGCAAGAAGATAAATAGGTACCGCTCTGGCGGGAAGGTAAACGGTGTTTCTGTGCGCTGCTCTGGTTCGCCAGAAGCGGCTTAGTCATGCTGGCCACATGACCCGGAAGCTGTACGCCGGCTCCCTCGGCCAATAAAGCGAGATGAGTGCCGCAACCCCAGAGTCAGTCACGACTGGACCTAATGGTCCGGGGTCCCTTTACTTTTACCTTTACAACTTCACTAGCATCTCTCGGTATTGTGAACAACACCGGACTTACCTTTTGTTGGTATCACTTTGAGAAGCCAAGTTACAGGGAACCAGGCAGAGGGCCTTCTCGGTAGTGGTGCCTGCCCTGTGAAACGCCCTCCCACCAGATGTCAAAGAGAAGAACAACGACCAGACTTTTAGAAGACATCTGAAGGCAGCCCTATTTAGGGAAGCTTTTAATGTTTAACAGACCACTGTATTTTAATACTTTGTTGGAAGCCACCCAGGGTGGCTGGGGAGACCCAGTCAGATGGGCAGGGTATAAATAATATATTATTATTATTATTATTATTATTATTATTATTATTATTATTATTATTATTTCTTCATGAACTTACCTAAAAAGATAAATAAAACAAAAGACGTGAGTTAAGCATTTAAAAAATCTATTGAAATCAGACATTGTAAGTTCATCTTAGACTGGGCAGTTTGCAAGTTTCTGTGGCTTTGCACAAGGTTTTGTATTTTTCTTAGGAAGATTGATAAAGAATGTGTAATTATTTTGGTAATTATTGTGTGTATATTAGTTGCCAATGTGTTGCAAGAGTCGTACTACATCCTTCCCACTGCAGTATTTTGGTTAGCCACTGTGAGAACAGGATACTGCCCTTAGAGGGCAATCGTTCTCCTGATCCTGCAGGCTCTCCTTAGGACTCCAGCCCTGGCACTGACTACATCCCTGGGTAGGACAAGTGAAAACCCAGTATAAAATGTGCCGTGGCTCAGCTCGGCTGCTTTTACTGTTGGGTATTGATTTAGAAGGGGGCGTGGGTGGCGCTGTGAGTTAAACCACAGAGCCTAGGGCTTGCCGATCAGAAGGTTGGCAGTTCGAATCCCCGCGACGGGGTGAGCTCCCGTTGTTCGGTCCCTGCTCCTGCCAACCTAGCAGTTCAAAAGCACGTCAAAGTGCAAGTAGATAGATAGGTACCACTCCGGCGGGAAGGTAAACAGCGTTTCCGTGTGCTGCTCTGGTTCACCAGAAGCGGCTTAGCCATGCTGGCCACATGACCCGGAAGCTGCACACCGGCTCCCTCGGCCAGTAAAGCGAGATGAGCGCCGCAACCCCAGAGTCGGCCACGACAGGGATCCCTTTACCTTTATTGATTTGGAAATGTTCCTGGCCTTCCAAGATCCACCTGCTTCTAAAATGAATGCCAGCATTCTGACTTGGAGGTTGCTGTGTTCCTAAGCTATGGGGCTGTGTGGAGCGAGTGGGAAAAAGAAGCCCTAGCAACCAGCAACACGGAAATTTTCATCCTGTGCTAAATCCTCTGCAGAACCAACTTGTTAGAATTTGCAAACATTCCCCCCCCCCGCCCCAGTTCACCTTAGATGGCTTTTGTTGCTTGGAAGAAGGTGTGAGGGTTGAGGAGGTACTTGGCAGTAAGTACCAGTTAGCTCAGCCAGCCAGGGCATTGCTGGAAAGACCTTGAATCTTTGCTTCTCTTGTGTTTTTCGAGATTGGAGAAGGCTAATCTGCTGCCTTGGGCTACACCTCCCATCAGCCACAGCCGGTCCAGAGGCACCCTCTGTAAACTCCTTTGGAAGGCTTATGCCCAGGCCCAGACAGAGGGGGGTCACATGGGCCACTTGGCCTGAGCCTCCGATTCCAAATGGGGCCTCGGTCAGCATATTCACAATCGCAGGGGATGCACTGGGGCAGAGGCGCAAAGGCGGTGGGCAGAGGAGTGGGATGAGTTTCAATATATTAAAACGAATTAAGTCTTTCTTTCAAGCAACAATAGCTCAAGAACGCCTACATGGTTTAGCAATGATAAACATAAACCACAATAAGGCGAAGTTGCTTGATTTTTCCTGCGTAATTCAAGAATTCGCAGAAAAGAAAGCTAGGAAGGCATTTTTAAATGTAAATACTTAAAATAATCCTTTTCCCTGTGTATTTTTAAAAAGCAC
Organism: Podarcis muralis; assembly: GCF_964188315.1. Classification (NCBI taxonomy): domain Eukaryota; kingdom Metazoa; phylum Chordata; class Lepidosauria; order Squamata; family Lacertidae; genus Podarcis; species Podarcis muralis. The sequence goes on from NC_135661.1 coordinate 2,968,159, forward strand.
TATGGTATATCTATATTTTCCATTTTGCCTTTATATGCAGATACGGTTCAAGCCTTGAAATAAAATTATTTGTCAGCATATCTTTTGTGAAAATTATTTATATACTTATTTATAAGACTTCAGTTATCCAAAGGGGGGGGGGCACATTATTTACCTGGCCCCGGCCTCTGCCTGGCTCTGCGAGGCCCTGCTTATGCCATAACAAATAAGCCAGCCCAGGGATGTGTTAGCCCAAGGGGGCCGTTATTCCCATCAGGGCCACATGCCTGTGGTGGGTTGGGGCCAGAGGTAAAAGTGTGGGGGGGGGAGGCAATATAAATTGTATCTTTGCTGCTAGCAACAATCGCTTTGCTCTGCCTCCACAGCTGGAGGCAGTAAGTCGTCTGCATCCCAGTTGCTGGAAACTTCAGGAGGGGAGAGGGCTCTCGAACTCAAGTCCTGCTTGTGGGCTTCCTATTGGGGCTTCTGGGTGGCCGCTGTGAGAACAGGATGCTGAAGTAGGCCGATTTTTGCATGCTCACACGCCACCCCCCCCCCTCATCCAGACGAGCAAAATGCATTACAGTTGTACCTCAAGTTACAAACGCCTCAGGTTACAAACGCTTCAGGTTACAAACTCCGCCAACCTGGAAGAGTTACCTCAAGTTGAGAACGTTGCCTCAGGATGAGAACGGAAATCATGTGCCGGTGGCGCAGCGCCTCTAGTTAAGAACAGTTTCAGGTTAAGAACAGACCTCTGGAACAAATTAAGTTCATAACTAGAGGTACCACTGTATTGGGGTTCAAAGACAACATTCCAGTCAGGTCAAGGAAAAAACGGTGTGTGGAGAAGCAAGGAAGGCCAGTGATGGGTGTGGTCTGCAGAGAGTTTGAGGGCCAGGCAGAGAGGTGCAGGGGCCACATTTGTTCTCTGGGAGCCTGAGGTTCCCCACCCCAAGTTAGCCTTTTGGGTGCCACAAAGTTCCTTTCCGGTTTTGTGGCTGTGTGATGGTTTCCTTCCTTCCTTCCTTCCTTCCTTCCTTCCTTCCTTCCTTCCTTCCTTCCTTCCTTCCTTCCCTCCCTCCCCTCCCTCCCTTTTTTATTAAAAATGCCGTAAAATGGCTACATACAAATTCAATAAAACCAAGAATACAGCACAAAGTGATACATAGTTTAGCAATTTCAGTTCCAGAGCCACAATGTGTTGATTAAAACCTGAGAAAATAAAATTGTTTTCTGACCACCTGCCTATATTATACGAAGCAGGTGCCAGGCAAATGTCGTTTTACATGGTCTTAAAACAGTCCGTATAGGTTCTCCACGGATGGGTTTGTCAGGCTGGCAGGAGAACTTTCCTTTCCTCTTCTCTTAAGTATGAAGAGAAGGGAGACACTGTGCGGTTCTTACGCATAACAAAAGTACCTTTTCGGTGGCAGTGTCTTTACTGTAAAAAGGAGGAGGGTCCCTCATTTTGATTCCTTTTGAGGGGGTCAGCAGGGAATATATGGCTCTGCTCTCGGAACGTAAAACATTTTGCACAACGGCCCTTGTACAAACAACAGGGCATTCAGACCAGACAACCAAAGGGAGCGTTTATGCTTGACAAACAGAAGGGTGTCTCTAGAGGGCTGGATCTCCACTGCCCATTGGAGCAGCGGGCAGAGATTGGAGGGAGTGCCAGGGCCGGCCTCTGATTGGCAAGCCAGGTCTGGCATCCGCAGGTCTGGGCTGGGCTCTGGTTGGAGCAGGAGGGCACCTTTGAATGCACACCTTAGTTGGCTTTGTATGTGCAGTTACTGAGAGCCCAAGCGGCGTCTGTTTGCATAGCTGTAGAGCGGAGGCTCAGAGGCTGCTGTTGTTCTTGGCGGGAGTCCATTTTGGAGAGTGGCTGTGCACTTGATCCAAGCAAGGTCAGCGAGCCTGAGAGTCTCACTGGGTGTTGGACAATATGGCTATGATGCAAATGCGGCAAAATCAAACCAACCTGAAACTGAGGGGTGTACCAGAGACCCCAAACGAAAACATTAGATTTAAAATGATAAAAGAGCTGGCAACTTGGTTAAATAAGAGTGAGGAGGAGATAAATGGTTATTTAGTAAACATTTTTCGAATAAGACCAAAATCAGATAGAGCCAGAAAGAAAAAGCTGCCAGGTGATATAATTGTCATGTTCAACACTTTGGAAATAAGAAATGAAATACTACAACAGAACCACATAAAAAGGTTATATATTGAAGGAAACCCAATTATTATTTTTCGAGAAATTCCTTCGAGATTTCTTCGAAGGAGAGAGATATATAAAAAACTAACAAACCAATTGAAGAAGAACGGGATACTGTATAGATGGGAGTTTCCGGAAGGCATTTCATTCTACTTTAAGGAAAAAAGGTTTAAATTAAGCTCTAGTGTTGAACTCCAAAAATTTGCGAGGAGATATGAGAAGGACCTGGGGAAAGTTGAAGGGGAGGCGGAAAGGGAGGAACGACAGAGAGACGAGGAGGGTGAAGGGAGTGAAGAAGAAGAAGAAAAAGAGGAGAGCTTAATAGGAGAAGGGGAAGAACAGGAGGAGGAGAGTAAGGAACAGTAGTGTCTATTTAATCTAGTTAAATTAGTCAGAAGAGTTTAAACAGATGGCTTTAAAAACAATAAGCTGGAATGTGAACGGTTTGAACAATAAAAATAAGAGGAATCAGATTGCACATGTATTGCTGAAAAAGAATTGGGACCTAATTTGTCTTCAAGAAACGCATGTTATAGGAAAACATAAGAGGGTATTAAGCAATAAAAGGCTGGGATTGGACTTTGTGACTTCAGACAAGGTTAAGAAAAGAGGGGTAGTAATTTATATAAAGGAAAAATATGACCCGCAATTACTGTACAAAGATGAGCATGGGAGAGTAGTTGTGGTGCAGATGGTGTTTCATGGAGAAAAAATAGTTGTGGTTGGAATATACGCCCCGAATGAGAAAAAATCAGCATTCTTTTTGGAATTAGACAATATATTAATGGAATGGACGGATCAGAAAATGATATTGATGGGAGACTTTAATGGGGTGGTGACGCCGAATATGGATAGATCAACAAAAAGACGAGATGGGAAAGAAGGTAAATTACCACGATCTTTCTTTGACATGGTAAATAATTTGGGATTGACGGATGCTTGGAGACTTAAAAACCCCACTGCAAAACAATTTACTTTTTTTTCAAATCCGAATCAGAGCTGGGGGAGGATAGACAGTATTTGGGTCTCAAGGGAACTGGTACAGAACCTAACCAAGTCTGAAATTTGGCCCCGAACTTTATCTGATCATAGCGCGGTTTCCATGGAGTTAAAAGGCAGAGAGGTTAAAACAGCCAGATGGAGAATGAATGAATATTTGTTTAATGATCAAAGGATAGTAAATAAGGCTATAGAAACAATTGAAGAATACTTTAGGTGGAATTTAAATGGAGAAACTTCCATAGACATGGTGTGGGATGCAGGAAAAGCGGTTATGAGGGGTTTTTTGATTCAGAAAAATAGCCAACTAAGAAAAGAAAAAGAAAAAAAGAAAGAGCAGATTTTAACACAGATTATGGAAAACGAGAAAAAATTAACAGTTAACCCTAGTGAAGAGAGTTTAAAACAGAACTTAAAAATATTACAAGCTAAATTTGCTACAATAATTAACCAAGAGATAGAGTGGAAAATTAAGAGGATGAACCAAAAGAACTTTGAATTTGCAAATAAGATAGGGAAATATCTAGCGTGGCAGCTGAGAGAAAGGAAGAAGTTGAGTATGATCAGTAAAATAAAAGAAGGAGATGTGATTATGGAAGAACCAAAAGAAATAAAAAGAATATTCCAAAGATATTATAAGGATTTGTATAAAAGAGGAGAGGAAACAGAACAAGAAATAGATCAATTTTTGCAAAAATTCCATCTGGAACAAATTGTAGAAGATGAAAGAGCAGCACTGGATGAGATAATAACACAGGAAGAGATAAAAAAGGCTATCAAAAAGATGAAAGCTGGAAAGGCGCCGGGACCGGACGGCCTTCCGGCCAAATATTATAAAATATTAATTAACCAAATATCACCAGTGCTGGGAGAGGTTATGAATAATATACTGAGAAATGGAAAGATACCTAACACCTGGAAGGAAGCCTATGTTACATTGATTCCTAAGAAAGAGGTCGACACTATGGAAGTAAAGAACTATAGGCCAATTTCATTATTAAATAATGATTATAAACTATTTGCGGATATAATGGCGGAAAGATTAAAGAAGGTCTTGACTAATAAAATTCATGGTGATCAGACAGGATTTCTCCCAGGGAGACAACTACGGGATAATGTAAGGAACCTGATTGACATTATTGAATACCTGGATATGAAAATAGACAGAAAAGCCGCATTGGTTTTCATAGACGCCGAAAAGGCATTTGACAATGTATCATGGAACTTCCTAAAGAAGGTTTTGGAGAGGATGGGAATTGGCGAAACATTTAGAAGAGGCGTAGAAGCAATATACAAAGAACAGAAAGCAAAGCTGGTGATAAATAATAATACAACAGAATACTTTAACATTTACAAAGGGACCAGACAAGGTTGCCCCCTATCCCCCTTATTATTCATTATAATTTTGGAAGTACTTAATAAGAGACTGAGAGAGGCAACAGAAGTGAAAGGAATTAGAGTAGGAAAGAGGGAATTTAAAATTAAAGCCTTTGCCGATGATATTGTTTTGACTTTGGAAGACCCACAAGATAGTGTAAAAGAAGCATTACAAAAAATTGAGGAATTTGGAGAGGTGGCAGGTTTTAAGGTAAATAAGAATAAAACTAAAATGCTGGTTAAAAATCTAACTAAAGAAGAAACGAAAGATCTAGAACAAAAAGTGGAAATCATGGTGGTGAAAAAAGTCAAATATTTGGGAGTGTGGATCACGGTAAAAAACATAAATCTATATAAAGATAATTATGAAGTTACATGGCAAAAAATAAAGAAAGATTTGGAAATATGGGGGAGGATGAAATTTTCCTTCTTAGGGAGGATAGCAGTGGTTAAAATGAATGTTTTGCCGAGGATGTTGTTCTTATTTCAAACTCTTCCAGTTATTAAAGGTTTAAAACAATGTAAAGAATGGCAGAGAACCCTGATGAAATTCATCTGGCAGGGGAAAAGACCAAGGATTAAAATGAAAATATTAACTGATAAAAAGGAAAGAGGAGGTTTTGCTCTCCCAGATTTGAGTTTATACTATGAAGCAGCGTGCCTACTTTGGCTAAAAGATTGGATAAAATTGGAGAACAGAGATCTATTGGATTTAGAAGGTTTTAATAATTGCTATGGGTGGCACGCATATCTCTGGTATGAGAAGGTGAAAGTCCATCGGGCTTTCCTAAATCATATTTTCAGGGGCCCAATATATCAGGTCTGGGAAAGAAATAAGAATCTTCTTGAAAGAAAAACACCATGGTGGATCTCACCGGTAGAGGTCTTAACAATAAAAAAGATCAACATGGAAGGGAAGACAGCCACTTACGAAGATTTGGTAAGAAATTCAGAACAAGGGCCTAAACTTAAACCGTACGAGGAAATAAAGGATCAATTCACCGGTTGGCTACAATATCATCAGGTGAATGATATGTTAAAGCAAGATAAAAGAAAAATGGGCTTTGAGGATAAGAAATCAAAATTCAATATAGAAATAATAGAAGGTAAAAACAAAACTTTGTCTAAATTATACGACATATTACTGGAATGGCATACAAAGGACGAGGAAGTCAAAGAGGCAATGATTAAATGGGCATCTGACTTCGGCTATAACATCGAATTTGAAAAGTGGTTGAAATTGTGGAATAGAGATATTAAATTTACGGCCTGTACGAGCTTGAGAGAAAATGTTTGGAAAATGCTCTATAGATGGTACCTCACGCCGGCAAAATTGGCTAAAATGTATAGATCAGAAAATAAGACATGCTGGAAATGTGGTGAAGTGCAGGGAGACCTTTACCATATGTGGTGGCAATGCAACAAGGTGAAGGTTTTTTGGGAAGCAATTTATAATGAACTTAAAAAAGTCTTTAAATATACTTTCCCCAAAAGACCTGAGGCCTTTTTGCTGGGAATTATGGGTAAGGAAATAAAAAATGAAGATAAAAAAATATTTCTCTATGCCACCACAGCCGCAAGAATTATGCTGGCACAAAACTGGAAAATAGAAACTATACCTAATGTAAGTGACTGGCAGGTCAAAATGATTAATTATGCTGAGCTAGATAGATTAACAAGCAGAATACGAGACCAAGATGACCAGAAATTTCAAAAAAATTGGTGTAAATTTTGGAAATATATTGGAACGGAGATATAGGAGGAACTGGCGGTATTAGAAAAACTTTATCAGCTAATAACTATAAACTTTAATAAACTAATTACGTTACCTGGGATTTATTTGATACTTACCAAAAGGGTGAAGGGAAGTCAAGGGCTAAGTAGAGCCCAAGGTTTATATTATTTGTTGGTATGATTGTACGTTTTTATTTTTGTATAGCATGAAAATAGGATGAATAAGTTATGTTAAAATGTTTATTTTTGTATGTGTTTGTACTTTTTTCTTTACAAATTTTGAATAAAAATTTACTTGCAAAAAAAAAAAAAAAGAGAGTCTCACTGGGTGTGCACGTGGACAGCCGCAGGAAATAACCTGGAGTGCAGCAAAAAGCCTGTCCAGCTGCAGTGGACAATTGCATGGAAGGATCACTCCACCAGGCAAGTGTTGCGATGGGTCTTGCAGGTTTGGGCTGTTGTCCCTTCTCCCCGCCTCGCTGCTTGCCCAGCCCTGATCTCCTCCTTGGAAATATCCTTTATTGTAAATGACCTCCTGCTCCAACTCCCTTTGCTCAGAGTGGGAGCCTGAAAAAGTCTCACCTGGAAAAGGCAAGTGATGTCTTAACCCTTGTTCCCTTGCAGAACCCCTAAATGTTTAGTGTGTGATTTGTGGCAGCCATGGAAAGAGAAGAGTCTTAGTTCGGTGGTGGAGGAAATCTTGCTTCAGATCCCCAGTGGCATCTCCTGGTAGGGCTGGAAATCTTCCGTGCCTGAAGCCCTGGAAAGCTGCTGCCAGCCAGTGTTGACAGTCCTGGGACTGATGGGCTGAGTCAGCCTAGGGCATCTTGCTATGGGGGTCCTGGTCTTGGGGACTCCTTGGCTGTTGCGTGTGGGGGAAACGAGGCAAAGTGGCTCTGCAATGTATGTTTTTATTAGAAGTAAGGTGGTCTGCAACTGTGTCTGACTCAGAGTAGACCCACTGAAACTGGCCATGTCCGTCAACTGCAGCTCATAACGTTTGTCTAGCGAACAGCTGAACAACTTCCCCTGAGGAAAGGATCACATATGGAATTACTCGTTTAATAACAATTGCACCTTATCAGCCTTGCATCTTATCTGCTGAAAATATGTGCCCTATTTTTCTTTCTTTCCTGGATGTGTGCAAGATAGTTAATTGCAATTAAACCTGTTAATTAGGCATGTGTTTGTGTAGCTCTTGGATGTGGATTCTCCTCTCAGCTGAGCAATTACTAGGCATTTTCATGCCACTCGTCAGTTTACAAATGTCCCACCCTTGCAATCTAAGGTCACATCCAAACCAGACATGATTTAAATCCCATTTCCCTCCCCCAAAGGATCCTGGGAACTGCACTTTGTTTAAGGGTGCTGAGAACTGTGAGGGGTGAACTACAGTTCCCAGAATCCTTTGAAGCAAGCAACATGCTTTTAAATATATGGGTGTGGGTGTGGCCTATGAGACATGACACAAAAGGAAAGGGGAGTGGGAGGGAAGAGGAGGTGAAAGCAGGTCCAGGCTCTAATTCTTAGTTACAGTCAGTGCTTTTTCGGGGGGGGGGTATTCAAGGATACAAGTAAAGCAGTGATAAGGGGCCTCTTGATCCAACAGAATGCTAGGAAAAAAAATAATAAAGAGAAATGGTCAAGAGAGATTCTCAGACAGATCATGGATTGCGAACAAAAATTGACTAGGAAACCCAATAATGAGAAGACAAAGCAGGAAATAAAGATTCTGCAAACCCAGTTTGCGATGATGATAAATAAGGAGGTCGAATGGAACATCAAAAGATTAAGGCAAAAAAATTTTGAGTATGCTAATAAATCAGGAAAGTGGCTCGCCTGGCAGGTTAAGAAAAGAAAGGAAACAAATACAATTAGTAAAATAGAGGTAAATGGGGAGGTGACAACTGAACCGAAGGAAATTAGGAGAGCTTTTGTGGACTTTTATAAGCAATTGTACAAGAATAAGGAGAGGAATAATAAGAAGAAAATAGAAAGATATTTGAAAGAAAAAGTGGTGAGGAAGATCTCACTAGCCCAAAAAGAACAGTTGGATGCCCCAATAGCGAAAGAGGAGGTAGAAGAAGCCATAAAAGAGTTAAAAAGAGGGAAGGCACCGGGGCCGGATGGGTTTACTGCCAGTTATTATAAAGAAATGAAAGACATATTGATAGACCCACTGACTAAAGTTATGAATAACATCTTAAAGGAGAAGGACATGCCAGGAACATGGAGGGAGGCCTTCATTACAGTGATACCGAAACAAGATTCGGATCTTACACAAGTTAAAAACTATAGGCCTATATCTTTATTAAACTCGGACTACAAGATCTTCGCGGGAATATTAGCTAAGAGATTAAAAAAGATATTAATAAAGATTATACACAGAGATCAAGAGGGATTTCTGCCGGGCAGACAGATAAGAAATAATATAAGAAATATAGTTAATGTTATTGAATTTCTGTCCGAAAGGTATGATAAACCAGCTAGCTTAATATTCGTAGACGCGGAAAAAGCTTTTGATAATGTAATCTGGGAATTTATGATAAAAAATTTGGAGGTTATGGAGATGGGCCAGGAATTTCTCAACGGTATCCAAGCAATTTATACAGATCAGAAGGCAAGACTGATAGTAAATAATGTCATCACGGAGGAACTGGAAATAGGTAAAGGCACAAGGCAGGGTTGCCCACTTTCGCCACTACTATTCATAGTGGTCCTGGAAGTTCTTCTAAATGCAATTAGGCAAAACAAACAAATTAAAGGAGTGACTCTAGGGGTAAATGAATATAAAATTAAGGCATATGCAGATGATGTGGTCCTGACGGTGGAGGAACCCATAGACAGTATACAGGAAATCTTAAACGAAATGGAACAATTTGGCAAGCTAGCAGGTTTCAGATTGAATAAGAGAAAGACAAAAATGATAGTTAAAAATATGGATAGAGATAAGATGGAACTTCTACAGCAAAGAACCGAGATTGAGATAGTAAAGAAGATTAAGTACTTAGGAATCTGGCTCTCCGATAAGAATATTGATTTATATCAATATAATTATGTCCCTGTATGGAAAGGGGTAAAAAGAGATCTAGAGTCATGGGCCAGATTGAAATTATCACTCTGGGGTAGAATAGAAACAATAAAGAGGATGGTGCTCCCCAAACTGCTATACCTATTCCAAACGATACCCATAATAAAAGGTATAAAAATTTTTAAGGAGTGGCAAAGGGTGATTACAAGATATGTTTGGGAAGGGAAGAAGCCTAGAATTAAATTTAAATTTTTGACAGATATTAAAGAAAGAGGTGGCCTCTCCCTACCAGACATGAGAATCTATTACGAGGCAGCATGTTTGTGTTGGATAAAAGAATGGGTCAAATTGGAGAATAAGGAATTATTAGATCTTGAAGGAGTTAATAACAGATACGGGTGGCACGCTTACCTTTGGAGTGATAAAAAGAAGGTACACAAAGGATTTACAAATCACATTTTCAGAGGTGCTTTAATAGAGGTTTGGGACAGATACAAGAATATATTAGAGCCTAATATTCCACATTGGCTCTCCCCGCTAGAAATGAAATGTATTAAGACAATTAATATGAGGGGGAAGTGGGGAAATTATGGAGAAATGGTCTTTAAAGAAGGAGGGAAGTGGAAAATAAAACCTTATGAACAAATTAAGGCATTAACGTATGATTGGCTAAACTACTTCCAGATTAACGAAATGTTTAAAAAAGAGTTGAAGGAAAGGAATTATGAAGGAAAAGATTCAATTTTTCAAAAGGAGATAATAAATAATGAACATAGAAATTTATCAAAAATGTACAAAATACTGTTGGAGTGGCATATGAAAGATGTAGAGATGAAACCGGTGATGGAAAAATGGACTAAGGATTTAGGGTATAATATTAAATTAGAAGAATGGGAAAGGCTGTGGAAAGAGAACATAAAATTTACGGCGTGCACGTTACTGAAGGAAAATATGATCAAAATGTTTTATAGATGGTACCTCTCTCCTACTAAACTGGCAAAGATGTATAAAGTGGATAACAAATGCTGGAAGTGTAAATCAAAAGAAGGGACTTTCTTCCACCAGTGGTGGGAATGTGGTAAGATTAGAAGCTTTTGGGAGGAGGTATATAACGAGCTGAAAAAGATGCTGAAGTATACCTTTGTGAAAAAACCGGAAACATTCCTGTTAGGTATTATAGGGAAGGATGTCAGGAGAAAAGATCAGAAACTCCTCCAGTATGCGGTGACAGCTGCTAGAATCGTGCTAGCTCAGAAATGGAAGTCGGAGGAGACCCCGACGGTAGAGGAGTGGAGAACAAAATTGATAGAATACGCTGAGCTGGATAGATTAACAGGGAAAATTAGACATACTAAAGATCAAAAATTTATTAAAGACTGGGAGAAATTCGTGAGTTATCTGGAAAGCAACTATGGGGTAAAAATAACGCTGGCGGGATTCAAAGAGGCTCTGTAATTAAATATTAAATATTGCCAAACAGAGATTGGGAGGTAGGGAAGAACAATCGGCAATAGGCAAAAAAGAAAAGGAGTGCGTATCAAAAGGACAGCAACGAATGATGATCAGCAACGCTGAAGGAAGTCTAAAAGGGATATGAGTGGTGATACAACGATGTGTTTTAGAAGCTTGGTTTTGTCTGTATGTTATATTCTGTATATTATTTCTTTTTTCTTTGTTTTTTCTTTTTTCTATTTTCTATTCTGTTATAAGAAATTTCAATAAAAAAATAATTAAAAAAAAAAAAAAAAATTGCCCGCAACTTTATCGGTTACAGGTGATGAGCGGTATTGGCTTAGGCATTGGTCCTATCCAACTATCCGGCTTCGGCCTGCTTGCTTGAAGACCCGGAAGGGTTAACACCAGCAGGGGGAGCCCTGCTGATGCACATCGACTAGGGACTCCCCCGGGGTCACCGCTCGGGGGCGCACTTTAGGCCCTGGCCTCCATAGGCTTCGGACGAGGCCACGCCCCCAGAATCCTTTACTAGACTACCCTTCAATATTTGGGGGAGGTGATGGCGTTCCTCCCCCCCAACACATCTACATAACAATACCCCTACCAATGCCTAACCGCCAAAACCAAAGGAGTTGTGACGATTTGCTATGAGGTAGGCGAAAACCCCAATGGCCGGTGCCAATTTGCCAAGTGGAAAAAATTCCTACCAGGCCCCTTAAAGGCGACCAACCGAGGTCCATAGCGAGGTCAGAAGGGGAACCTTAAAGGGTGGCTGGGTGGGAAAACCTCCCTTTCACAAGCCGCGTGGAGCGTGTGAAGAGACTGAGGATAAACAGCAGCAAAACCCCACACCCACTGATGAAAGTTGTGAATCTGAAACTGACTCAGATGGCTCAGCAGCAAAACCCCACAGAGCGTGTGTGCAGCGCTTGCAGGCTTTTCCCCGAGGAGGGAGACGTGTTGCCCTTCTCCCTCCTCTGGGAAAAGCCCCCAAGAGCCACACACACGCTCCACGCGGCTCTTTAAAGGGAGCGCGGCTCTTGGGGGCTATTCCAGGAGGTGGTGGAAGGGACAGAGCGTGACTAAGCCAGAAGCTAAAACAGCGAGAGGGAGCACTGCGCAGTGATCCCTCTCGCTGTTCTGGCTTCTGGGATAGCTGCGCAGCCTGCATTCGCTCCATAAGACGAACACACATTTCCCCTTACTTTTTAGGAAGGAAAAGGTGCGTCTTATAGAGCAAAAAATACGGTAGCTTGCAACATCTTTTTTTTAAAAAAGGAAAACCAACTTTTTTTTGTGTTGCTGTAAACAATGCAAGTGCAGGAATGGAAACAAACAAGATTCCGGTCAATAATTGCACAGTTTTGCAAAGATGCATCAAGTTATGACGGAGGTTTAACGAACAATTGCTGTCACAATCCGAAATAGAGTATGTGCAAACGGGAAATAAAAAAGTGAAGGAGAGGGAGGGAGGGAGGGAGGGAGGGAGGGAGGGAGGAAAGGGGGGGGTGAGGAAAGAAGCCAGCAAAGTGATAAGGAAAGGTATCAAGTGGAATCAGAATTGTACAGTTTGAAGAGACCCTGAGCATCATCTAGTCCAGGGGTCAGCAAACCTTTTCAGCCGTGGGCCGGTCTACCGTCCCTCAGACCTTGTGGGGGGCCAGACTATATTTTCTGGAGGGGAAATGAACAAATTCCTATGCCCCACAAATAACCCAGAGATGCATTTTAAATAAAAGCACATATTCTACTGATGTAAAAACACGCTGAGTCCCGGAGCATCTGCGGCCCGGATTTAGAAGGTGATTGGGCCGCATCCAAACCCCTGCAATGCAGAAATATTCAGCTGTCCCATATGGGGATCAAACTTGCAACCTTAGCATTATCAGCACCACAATCTACCCAACTGAGCTATTTAGTGGGTGGACCCTTTTTATTTATATATTTATGATCTTTAAGAACAATATTCATATGCTCTCAACAGAATTTCAAAAGGATTATATCTAAGCCCCCCCCCCCGTCTGACCGTCCAGAATTCTTTAAACATTGCCCATCCTTGCTAGAATCTGTTTATCTTCTTTTCCCTCGTTGAACCCAAAGGAATCCATCTTGCCACATTCTTTACGAGCTTGTGGGAATTGTTTCCATGCTGGCTGCCGGGTAAGGGAAACTCCATCCTCTGCAGCCTTCATGGATGTGAAGGCTAGAAATATCTTTTTTAAAAATTGGCCTTCTAGCCAGCAGACTGGCAGAAGAGGAACAGAGGGTGATTCTCTACCACCAGTTGCTTGGTGGCCCAAGCAAGGGTAGGCCAGAAATTCCTGGTTGGACAGGCAACAGCACCTTGGAGAGCAGACTAAGGTTTGGGTTAAGGACCACGGACAGCTCTCCTGCAAGTGGGGCCAGGCATACAAGTTGTCTCAGCGAGAGATTGCTTTGACCAGCAGACTCCACTGGCCTCCTCCAGTCAGCCTGTGCTAGGAAGGTGTAATTCTCTGGAACGTTCAGTCTCTCCCAACACAAAGACAGAACAGGCAATCTCCATGGATGGGAGGATAATTCTTCTGTCTCTGTGCTTGCCACTGTTCTCCCCAGAGCTTAGCTTCTCCCAGTTATGAGGCATGCTCAAAACAGCCATACATCACCAGAGATGGAGAACTTTAAAGTGTTAAGATCAGAAGGCAGAAAACATGAAAACAACGAGAAGAGGCAGGAACGAAGATTTGGAGATATGCTTTAGAGGTCCAGACTATGGGGAGCCCGGAAAAATGAATAATTACAATTTGGACTACAATTTGGCCGTTTTTTTATTTTAGTTTATTGTTTTTAATCAGATTATGATGCGGATATGTTGATTGGCTGTTTTTATTGGGAAATTAATAAAAATGATTTAAAAAGCAGCAACAGTCATATATCAGGGTGCAATTAATTCTTCCTTACTTACATGCTGTAAAAGTAAACCTCATTTATTCACTTCTGTATATATATCCCACTGTATATATATTCCCCCCACACATTTAATCCCCACAACAATCTTGCGAGGTAGACTAGGCTGAGAGACAGTGACCAGCCCAAGGTCCCCCTATGAACTTCTGGGTTCAAGTGGGGATTTGAAACTTGGCCTACCAAATCCCAATCCAACCACTACAACCACACTGACTCACTTGCTGGGTATAAAAATGAGCCATCCCTTCAGTTTTTAATTCAGGGGGAGCAAAACACGTGTAAGCTACCAGGAAGTGTTTAAAAAGATGCAGCACGCAAGTATAGGTGCAAATTTATGTTTTAATTTTCTCTCCCTCCCCTGCAAGGCGTTCCCTGCCCTGGGCGGTCAGTACTCACCCCAAACGGCGAGTTGAAGATGTCCGACCCATTTTCTGGGCCTCCAGGCCGAAGAGTTACATCTACCAAACTCAGGAATGGGATGAGTTTCCTAATGGCCGCTGGTGAGTGTGGCGGGGGGGGGGGAGGTGGATGTATCCCTCTGGAAAGATCTGGTTGAACTGGGAAGCGATGGGAGGCCTATCTGAATTAAAACAGAAGATGCCAGAAAGATGCAACGGTTATAGACCAGTTGAGGTAGTTATATATAATTTTTATTAAATTTTACATTTCAAAATATTCTTTTAAACAACCTTAAATCCGTGACATCCCTTCTTCTCTTTCCGTGGTTCATTTTGCATACCATATGCCCTGCGTATTTTACATGAACTAAACCATTCAGGAAACCATTGTTACATCCATCAAAACTTATTTACCCTGCTGAATTTATCTTAATGCTGTCAGCATTTTTAAATGAACACAATTTTCACCCATATATTCAGTAAACATTTTCCAGTCTTCTCTAAATGTATGTTCTTCTTGTTCTCTTATTCTAGATGTTAAATCTGCAAGTTGCGCATATTTCATCAGTTTAAGTTGCCATTCTTCTTTGGTTGGGACCTCGTTTGTTTTCCATTTTTGGGCTAACAAGACATGGGCTGCAGTAGTAGCCTACATAAATAGTCTTTTTTGACACCTGGGAATTTCCCTCTACTGATAGGTTAATGTAATGACTTATCTCTTGGGCCTGTTAATTTCAGCGGGGCTACCCTAAGTAAAACCTTGTTGACTGAAAGCCATAGGATTGTCTCCTCCCAAGTCCAGAAAAGACCCTATACTTTCTGGGCAGATTTCCTTGTTTCGTTCTGTAGTAAATGGGCGCCCAGCCACTTGCCCCTCCCTCACCTGTCTTTGCTCTCCGGCCAGATCAGGTTTCTTGAGCAAGGCTGGCAAACCCATTTACTTTTCAGAAACAGGACAAAATAGAACTGGTAGAGCTGCCACCACTCCCTCGACCCAGGGTTACCAGAAGCCACAGCTCAAGGGAGTCAGCTGTGCTCCTTTGTTACTGGCTAACCCCAAACTACAAGTTGCTTCCACAAGCTTGCAGGCAGGAATCCTTTGGTAGAGCGTAACCAAGAAGTCTAGGCGTTGGAATTAGCTATTCCCCCGGATAGGCACACACAATACAAGAGAACGTTTCTTTCTTAAAAATTTATTTTAAAACGTAAAGAACATGCTAAAAAGCAGGCACATCTTTTGGTAAATTACAAGTACAGAAAAATAAGAACGTTGTAAATGATAGCTGACTATATACTCTCTTCTATACTCTAAGGCAAAGATAGGATAGTTAGAGTCTTTCAGAAATCCGCATCCAAAGGTCTCAGAAAATCTTCAACGCAAAAGCACAAAAGGACGAAAAGACGGCTGCTTTGGTGGACATCAGCAGCCGGGCGATTCTTTGCGAATTGCAGAGCGCGCCTTTCAAACCATTCTCAAGATCTTTTATCCATAATTCGCACGTGGAATCAGAAACCCCCAAACACAGTCAGAACCCTGGATTATTTTTGAATCCTCCAATGACCAGCTTGTGGGCTAATAATTCTAACTTGTGGCAGCTGAGCCAATTAAGCCTTCAGAACCCAGATCAAGGTGTTTCCTCCCTTCCGATGGAGACTGGTGGAGCTTAGGCAGATGTACATTCCCAAGTAATTAAGGATAGATAACATTACAGAGGGTATGTTCATAACTTTGAACGCAGGTGTAAACCTTCAATTTAGCCCGAAATTTCCTTTCCCATAGTCATCCTCTCACGCCCTTGGAGCCAACAGGCTCACGGGTTAAAGCAACAGGACGGTTCCCATAATTCTTACTGGTTTCCCACAAGGCCTCATTTTCCACTTGACCAAAGAAAAGCTGCTAAGAAAGTACTAACTTTACTACACATTCCCTTGTTCGATTCATTATTTCATGAAATGGATATACCACTTGACTGTATAAAATCAAAAAATCAAATGAGCCTCGAAGCGGTTTGCGAAAAAGACAAAACGATAAAATTTATCGGTAAGAACAGCGATAATGTAATACTTTCAAGAGCTCAAGTTCACAACTAGCTAAAAACAGATGGAAATATGCATCAGTTTTCTAAATATCTGGGTGGGCTTCACGAATGTTTCTAGCACAGAGTACAGTGAAGGCAGCTGCCTGATGTCCATAGGCAGGAAGTTCCAGAGTCTGGGTATTGCCACACGAAAAGATGGACTTCTTATAAATTTAGAACAGGGATTATGTGGTCCCTGCAACAGTTCTGCTGATGGGAGCAGTCAAATGGGTGAATGTGGGGGAGGCCATCTTGCCTGTAAGGGGGCTTGTTACTGCCCTGCCCTAACATGCCTTCTCTCCCGCAACCCTCAGGGGTCCGAAGGATTATA